>NC_135502.1:84053424-84074312 GCF_052857255.1 Amblyomma americanum
AATATCGCGATAATACAGCCCATCCAATTTCCGGTGCTTTGGACAAGTGTGGCGCTGGTGGACAATGTTAAGAGTAGGTTATACGTAACATAAATGCCCTTTAAAAGTGAAGATTGGACAGCCGCCGCCATAGCACCGTTGAAAGTGCCCCGCACGAGACATACCGAGGTCGTGTGCTCTGGTCGCACTGGCGGGATGAGGTTGTGGTATCTTTCACTTTTTTAAGAATTATATTTAAGTAAGAAAGTGATTTACTTGTAATTTCTTATCATTATTGGCCACAAGGAAAAGCAAGCATTCCGCTATGCTTGCCTTGGTTTCGATGACTGTTGGCTTCCTTATGTCACCCAGCTTTCCATTATTCGGTGCTATTTCATAGCAGGGAACTTGCCATTGTTGTAACTATACGAACAGCCTGAATTACTTCACATCTCTGAGGATGAAATTTGGATTTAGCATCTCTTTCAGCCTGAAATGATAACTAAAAACAAAAAATATACGGTGTGCTTTATTTTGAGCATACACGCATGCCCTACACATCCCAGTTGTGAGAAACAATTTCGTTTTGCTTGCTTTTAACTCATCTACACATGCTCAATCTTTGAAGACAAACTGCCGGAGACTGAGAGTAAGATTATTGGCTGAAAAAATAGCAGGAAAATATCTTCCTCAAGGGTACCCTCGTTGCAGCTATGTGCTGCCAGTACAGATGCGAATGGTTGCCCTCTTCTCTTCAGCACATGAAATCTAGCCTACATTCACGACGCTTTGCTTCGCTGTTTAAAAAATGGCAGACAATGTATGCCGCATTTGATTCAGAGCAAAAGGACGGGAGATTTTTCGCTAAATACTGTTTTTACTTATTTCACATGTATGAATGACCGAACTGAGCCGCACACATGATGACTGAATTTTCTGTATTTTTTAGTGACCTTAGCGAGATCTTTAATGTGGGTTTCCTTTTCTTCCAACCACCCTCCCCTTCGCTCCCCAACACAGTGTCTGGCCGCGTGCTGCAAAATATTCAGAGCTGGAAAAAAAGAGAAAGTATTTAACTTTCTATATGTAAGCTTGTGACACTATATACGAGTGTCTGCCAAGTCATTTTCATTCCTATGTCCGCCGAGGTTCTTTAAGAAGAGCATTCATGCACTCAAATATATATTAAGCCAAATGCCGCAAGGAACTCTCTTGCAAAGAGTTCTGTTTCACGGGCATATTTTTTTTGCAGATGATAACATCAGCCTTGATTACTGCGAAAATGTTTTGTGGCCGTTAATATTAGCAGATAGAAGTACTCGGAAAAGTGAGTTACCAGTATATCAACGCTACACATCAGTTGTCGCCATCCTCTCGAGTCCACCAACTGCCTAGCGCACCTGCTCCCTACTCAAAACCCAACCGCAAAAGCAAAACAAAAACGTCCAATCGCATCTCTTCACTATCTATTCTAGACAGTGTTCCCGCCCTTCATGCTAGAGGTATTAGACTGATCGCCTGCATCGTCCTGACCCCACTTCATTGGGTAATGGACACGAATCGCTATTACAGGCGCCGTACGAATGGGCACTCGAGATGAATGCGTCCCGGCAAAATAAACAGAGCACATGCCACAACATCTCATTGTCGGAGAAGACCAGCAACCTAACTACCTCCTCACCCCTTACCACGCCATCCACATCACTCGGCGGCTGCTGTCTCTAAGCGCCGTTATTCCTCCACTGAGGAACACGTCATTGTGACAAGAGATGAGATGACGTTCTTCAGCTCGCCACGCCCATTAGCGGTGTCTGCGCACTTCTCCAGGGGTGCATCTTTACCCCCTCACACTATTCCACTCCCCACCTCCTGGTCCCACAACGCCGCACTTAAGAGACCAGGTCAGCTTCCACATAGCAACGACGGCGAAGGTACGACGATGGCGACCTACTGGAACTCATTACTTCTGGACAAGAGTACCATTCGTGAGAAGTGCTGCTTTTTTGTAGTTTACTCCGCCTCTCTCTTTCTTTCTCCTTACGCCGTCATTGACGTCCGAGAGCAGCGAAGAACAGGCAAACGCAGAGCAAGACTCGTGTTCAAAGAATGGCTGGCGAACTGCCCCGGGGAAATTTGCCCATTTTGGTGGTCTCTTTTCTACATTCCGCCTCTCTCCGACTGCAATAATTGCCTGCGCCCGGAGCCTACTATGCAATCTGGCCGATTTTTTTTAACCGCCACCGTTTTACAGACCTGATGCAATGCCTTTGCTAGCCGCAGACGGAATTGGTCGATTGAAATAGTCCCCACTACTTCTCCACTGTTTCCATTCCTCTTGCTTTCTCTGTGCGTTCATTCTTTTCTCTCCATTTTTTTTGGTTTGCTTGAGGCATTCTGTTTGTCGGTACACGTGAGTCTCTCGCGAGTGAGGCAGACCCTGTTGTAAGACAACTAAACGAGACACCCATGCTATCGCTCCGGGAACAATAGCACTGTTAACCTTAGCCTTAGATACCAAAGACTTATTCCGACTCAACGACACTTAAGCTGTGAAGACGGCGTTTCTGTAAACGTGGGATTATTATCATCTCTGGTAGTAAAACGTATGAACGGTGGCTGTTAAGAGCATGCGGTTTTCCACCAGAGTTCGTGATTCATGAAAAATACTCTACACAACGCATTTGAAACGGCATGCATAAACACGGAATGACCACATCCGCCAACATCATACAAGTAAATAGTAGTTCCTGTAAATGAAGTAACCTTGCGGATTGCGCGACGAAATTTCAACGACATCTCTCTTACTCAGTCCATTCAAACAAGCGCGTAGTCAGAGGGCTAGCCAGTAAAATGGGAGCAACGCTACACCACAAATAGGTATTCGTAATGACGCTATTAATGAAATCCTCCGCAAAACCCAGCTGTCTGTCTTTCATGCTAAAATGTTGGAAAGTGGAAAAGTGGCAAGCACTTCACTGTCCTTTACGCAATATTGTGGGCGGGACAACCGGTGCAAGCTGAGTGTTTAGTTTTGAATTGAGATGTTAAAAAGTAGGGAATATATTCATGAATACCTCAAGATGTATTGCCCTTTGGCAAGTTCTGTAAATAGCTTTTCTCTCAAACCATCACACTCTTCCAGAATCTGATTGCGAACGTGCAGCATAAAGAGAGTATTTGAAAAGCTAATTAATAATAATTGTTTTTTTTGGGGGGGGGGGGTGAGGAAACGGCGCAGTATCTGTCTCATATATCGTTGGACATCTGAACCGCGCCATAAGGGAAGGAATAAAGGAGGGAGGGAAAGAGGCGCCATAGTGGAGGGCTCCGGAATAATTTCGACCACCTGGGGATGTTCAACGTGCACTGACATCGCACAGCACACGGGCGCCTTAGCGTTTTTCCTCCACAAGAACACAGCCGCCGCGGTCGGGTCCGAACCAGGGAACTCCGGATCAGTAGAAAAGCTAAGGAACAAATTTCGTTCTTATTAGTCGGCTAATAATGATGGCTTTCTCTTTACCTTGCGTCCGCCCGGCTCAGCACACTCAGTGAAGGTGGCATTCATGCGACCATCAGCATCATTTTTATAAATCTGTAAATTTTGAAAAATATCATTCTGTATCTTTTTCTCGGTCCTGATTCTAAAGAATTTTCTTCCAACAAAAAGCAGTAACTGTTACACGCGGATAAAAATATCAATATGAGATGTCTTTTGGAGGTTGAATTTGAAATGGCACTAGAAAACGGCAGTGGCGGCTCCTGTGGTTAAGGAATACGCAGTTAAGGCGTTTTGAAACGCCAAAGGCATATTTCTGAAGAGTAGTTCCAGCGTTTCACTCTTCCGTTCAGAGAATATGAATGCTTTGTCATAAGAACTTCACTCGGAAGAGATATAAGTGGCGCTTCTTTATTTTATTACCTTTCTCCTTCTTTACGAGGCAGCTTGATTTAGGCAGTGAGCCATGGACAAAGTAGGCGAATTCCGGCATTTCATCGAAACCTTGGCGCTCTTTTCTCACTTGGGGTCGGCCGCCAGCTGCCTTATTTATGGGAAGCAATAAGCGGTCGTAGCAGTTTCATTACTCTCCGCTTAGAGGCCCAAGAGCTGTTGGGGCGCCAACATCCCTATGGCCGGCTTCATTAGGTTTTATAGCTTTTTCCGACGATCTCCTTCATCCTATAGGCGGTCTATCTTCCGATAATTCACCCCGGTGCTTGTACTTTGGACGCCAGCTTCTTGTATGCAGTGAGGACAGCCGGTTTGAGTGGTTTCTAGTGTTTAAGGAACTCTGAATCTAAAACGCGATGAGCTCTAGATAAACAAAAATATGAAAGCTACTGAGCCTATCGTGTATTCTATTTTACAGCATTGTCAGCCGCCCGTTGGCAGCCAAAGAAGTAATGATAAGCAACACTAATGACAACTGGGACGTAAGCGCACAGGCTACATCAGATTGCGACGTCTAGAAGAAAATCGGAGGACGCTTAAGCTTCGCCTTTAAGAGTGGAACGCGACATAGTGTTGCAGCACTGCCAGAGAGTCCACGGAATGCCATCGCCCGTTCGGCGCGACGCCTTTCCCGTTAGATAACTCGCTCTGCTACGTACAGTGAAACGGACGCGCGGAGCGGCAAACCACGTAGAAGTGCTGCCAGGTGCCTTGCCGAAACGCGCGGGACTCAAGTTTCAGTCGTAGTTCGTCGGGACATCGTTCTCGACAAATCCGATGCCACGAGTGCCAGCATAGCTTCCGCGCCGAACGAACGGGCACCAAGCCGCAAGCTTCGTGGTGAACGCGCTTTGAATGTGCGCAGCGTTGTTCGCCGCTCACCGCGTGATTCCTGCGTGCCCGCATGGCCCCTGTGCACCCGAACGAGAGATATGTCAGACGCGTCACTTTCTTTCCCTAAAATCAATTTTCACTTCATTTTTCTTCCCTTACGGCGCGGTTCGGGTGTCCACAGAGATATGTGAGACAGGCCTCACTTGCTTTCCTTAAACCAAATTTTCATTTCATTTTCCTTCCCTTGCGGCGCGGTCCGGGTTGTCCAACGAAATATGTAACAGGCACCCCTTCCTTTCCTTGCGCTGTCGTCGCGCGCTATCTGTTGGGGCAGTGGCGTACATTGCGAGGAGGAGGAGGGGGTATTTTTCGCTCATGGGGAGGAGGATGGATTTTTCGCTCACGGCCGACGCCAAAGACACCGGCTTTTCTGCGACACATGCTCCTTAACGCTGTCGCGTTAAAATGAAAGGAAGAAGGAAACGGATTATCAGTAGAAAGACTTATAAAGAATTTTACAAAAAATATCTGCACAGCAGGGGAAAATAATGGATTGCTGAGTTATTCACAGACCAAGAAAAGAGATCGTACAGTGATAGCGCAAGCCAGCAAGAATAGGAGAACAAAATCCTTCGAATGATGGTAAGACAGTGACATCGCAGAGCGTGTTTTGTTGAGTTTTCCTCAACGGGATTGCGAAGCATTTGCCATATGTAAGAATCCAATAATAGGTTATGTTTTAATCAGTTATGTCTAACAACAATACCGGGCGATGTACCCCTGCGACAAGCCTTCCATTGAAGTTTGGCGTTTGAGATGAATCGGGAGTATTTTCATTGAACTCCCTACAGCATGCATTTACGAGGCAGCTTGATTTAGGCAGTGAGCCATGGACAAAGCAGGCGAATTCTGGCATTTGATCGGGAAACTTAGCATGCAGATCCAAGACGACATTGGCGCACCAAAGCTATGGGCGTACGAAGAATGTGATTTCAGTTCGTTGAGGTTTTCAGGTTAAGTCAGTGTTCGATGCCTGGCCGAGGCGCTTTAGGATACAATGTTGATGTGAGTGTTGCAACTTATATTTCGCTTAAAGATTCAAACACTAGATCCCAATATTCAGCCATGTAACAGAAACGACTTCAGCATTGTCTATTTTGTATTTTAAAGTGTGCCGATATTCTTTTTAAGTTACTGTCGCGCCCGTGCACTTAGATGTAATCAAGCTCAACTCCCGTGTTTATCGGCACTCACCCTGCTGTCGGAAAATATTAATTTAGTGTGCGCTGATCCTCTACTAATTTATTACCAATATTTAAGAAACAATCGAAAGCGAAAGAGAGCCTAAGCACAAAGGATGCAAATGGCAGGTCACTGCCACAAGAACAAGTGAAGGCCGAATAAGGATGCCTGGGGAATTCGTCCCAGGGCGGACAAAAGCCCTGTATTAAGATTGTGTACCTAGTTGTATTGTCATCGTTTAAAAAAGAGTGAGTTAATCTATAGTGAAACCTCTTGGTTCAACATTTTTTCCCGCTTCATATCTTCTCTCTGTTCGTAAGAGATATTCTAACTGCCGTCGTATTCAAAGTGAATGTCTGTCTAACCCGTTGAAAACAGTGGTGCGACCTCCAGTGTACAGCAGTCTAGCGGCGCCTGTAAGCCCAGTTTATGACTTAATTCACAAATGGAACCTAACTTCGACAGATGTGGTCGCCACCAAGAAGGCACGGTTAAAAGGACACTAAGGAAAAGGTATGGCGGTCTATATCAACAGAATACGCCATTGTAATGAAATAGACGTCGTAAAATATTTTACACACACGTACCCCCCTTCCCCCCACACACGTACATACGCGGGCGCTACTGATAGCTGGATTAATAGGCGGAAAGTCACACATTATATAGACCTTTCCATCTTGAGACGAACATGTCTAAATGTCCCCTCTTTCGGATGTTGCAAACCGGTTCCATTGCCGCTTCCACTGCGTTACCATGTGGTGCACTCGTGTGTCTGGCTTTGTGGTAATGAATCAATTGTTGATCTCTGCCCGAGATGATCAATATGCTCACACGTCGAAGCAAGTCATCTAAACGTCTATGAAACGCATATGCTGATTTGGGGTTTTTGAAGTCTGTTAGCTATTCCATGCGGACTTCGCCCAAATCAATTCAAAACTCGGCCAACTTATATCTCTGTATTCGGAGATTAATCTCAGCCGTAAACTGACATGAAGACGGGTATTAAAGCACTCACTTCCAAATTTCTTTATGTCGTAGTATTCTAAACTGATCCGGCCGCCCTTTCTCTGCTTTCACAGGGAAACTTGGTTCATTCGATTCGAGCCACGCGCCTTTTTGATTTACTTTCCTGCGCAATAAATCTGCGTACTTATCATCTACGTTTTCTGAATTTTGCACGTGCTCTCCTAAACAGTCACTGACACAATGTCTAGTTTGGCCGATCTACAAGATCTATATGCTCCTACTCGTGCAAATAGGAGCTTCGATGATCTAACGATAGAGACAGTACTATAACTGTAAACAGGTTTTATGAGCTAGAAAAGTCCGAAAGATATACAGATGTTTCCGCCAACAAGCTATGTACGTTGATACCAAATTTCTGAGGCGGATCCCGGAATCTATATGTTAAATCTCTATTTATTTCAGTGTGGTGATCCCAGAGTCCTCTCTGGTGGATTTGTAACAATTTTGAATCGAAGGCGGGGAAGTTTTTAAATGTAATTTCTCAGCACTAAATCGTCTTTTGCTATTGGACAAGCATAAACATGCACCGAAAAAGCCATTATATTAATTTTTTTTTCTGTGAGCGGAATTTACATTGGGTTGTGTTCAGTCTCTTCCCAATATGTCTCTTCCCAATATGTACAAATATTTTGCTACTCATACTCTTTTTTGTGAATGAACGCACAGGTCTATCTTTATGGTCAATTACATTGCATTGTTTACTTTTCAAAAACAAAAAATGTTTTTCCAGGAGTCCAAACCCAGTGTTCTATTCAAACTCTTATTTAGGCTTATTTTATTTTGTGATGCGATATAGTTCTGTTTATTTTTATTTATTTTTTTTGCCTCTTTGCAACAAAAAAAATGTGACTGTCTATTGTCCCGCTCTGCTGCTGTATGCACTGTAAGGGGGCGGAGGATTTTTCAAGCCGCAAATGTACGGCTTTTCCCTCCGCCTCCTTCCACTTCTTTGTGGAGAATAAAACTTGTATGTATGTATGTATGTATGTCTCCTTTTAAGTGCACAAATCAACTCAAGGAGCTCTTTTTTTTTCTCTTTTAGCTTGACTTAGCACGTTCTTGATCTAAATTTTGACTTCTTGTAACGAATTTAATTTTTGACTATCATTTCAAATCTTTAAGATCACATTGGTTAAATTATTGATTGAGAAGCACTGATCGAGTGCTCCTTTTGTCTGCCCCTCTAGGTTTAATGTATGTGTTCGGGGCATATCAGCACCTACATAAAGCATGTTTCTTCGGTTAATGATGCATGATACCTATTTTTTTGCTGTTGTGTTGTTATTTGTTTAAACATGATATATATCCGCAACTTCTCTTGCTAGGACATTTTGTGAACGGATTTCATAGCACCCGTTGAAGCCTGGCATTGTGCGCAGCCTGTACTCGGCTTTTTTTTTTGTTTCTGTGTGCAGTACGGGAACAGAGAAATTCCACTTCTTAAGCTCGTATCAACTTACCTACATGCATTACATAAATGCTGCATCCAGCATATCATGTAGCGGATACTTTATATTCAGTTGAAGCAGGATACTTAAAAATTGAGCACATCAGTTTGAATTGGTCATTTGATTAGCACGGATGAAACAGTGAACCGTCGTAAATCTAGCTTTCTAAGATATAATTTTCTACTTTGAGGGAACTGCCCCACATTTTGAGATACTGCTGGAAATAAATTGATGAGAATAATCTACCCTTCCGAGGTGTAGCAAGTACTTGCTTTTAAGGTTTGTATAGAGCTTGCACCCAGTGTTTAACACTGCCTTAGAAAACGAATAGGGTGTAGTTTTTGGCAATCAATGGCAGAAAATTACAAGCGTCCAGAAGACAGATAGCCGAACATTTTTGAGGGTTCGTTGGTTCATTTATATTAATAGGTGGATCTGTGCGAACAAGACAGGAGAGAAAACATGATGATTACGAATTTTTGTTTGGCGCAAGGGCATCTATGGCAGAATCTCGCCATGGAACAAGGTATTTTAGAATATTCAGGATGGGGTTAAAGACCTATTTTTCCAAGCATTTCATCCCAAATAAATCGAGCACCGGGCCAGGGGAAAGCTTCTGCCCAATGTGTCATCGGTGGGTACCAGGCGGCATTGGGGATCCAACTGCGCACCTCCCGCATGCGAGGCGAATGCTCAACCACCGCTGCAGTCGGACAGAAGACATAGGAGCGAAATGGGCCTGCGGATATATTTATTTTTTGATGCGTTCTTACGATATGCAAATAAATTATGTTCATAAGCAAACCAGCTTCGAAAAAAAACATGCATTTGAAGAATTCCTGAGTTTAAAACAATTTGAACTGCACGTGTAGTGTGTAGTGATAAAATGTGAAGTGCTCTCTATTCCACATGCAAACAATATTGTCGATTTTTCACATTCTATTCTAGTGCCCCACTATCTGATGTTACAATGTTCCTCTTAATAATTCTTTCACTAAAAATCTGCGCCAGAACAATTCGATTCGTAGAAAATGAGAAGAATCATAAATTAGCCGTTATCATTTTGTTTATTTTTTTCATTAAGGCAGTTCAAAGGTATGAAGATGTAACGTTTGAGTGGGCTCCGCCTACTCTGTTATCTTCCCCCGTTTAAAACTCTTCCAGGACTCTGTCGCTTATCCTGCCGGTCTTCGATACCCGACCAGCTTCATTAATAAGTCTGGAGTTTTACTTCTTGTTCACTTCCTCGACTTGGCGTTTGTGAGAAACTCTGCAGTAGATCATAAGAGTTATGAAGGCACCTACTCGCCGACACGCGATGCAGGAGTTGAGGAAACGTGTTATGTCGAGAGAAATAAAAGATCGGAAAATAACAGTGTCCTTTAATTTACCACTGAAACTTGAGGACAACCAAAACTGTCATTTTCGTTGAGCCATGGCCACGCCCTCAAGTATTGTCATGACTTCACTAGTGCCCAGAATGCGTGGGCGCTGGCCGAAATTTATCACTTCGTCACCTGGCGGCTCACCACTTTGCTATTGAGACTGCATGTGGTGGTCTGTTTCTGCTCGAAAGCGTTGTCTTCCAAAAATGTCCCGATACTGGTGTGCCCACCCTTATGTTTAATACCCGAAACAATGTTTCCGCGGCCAGCAGCGGTTCGCTGTTAGTAAAATCCAAAGATATGACGCTTATATGAGGGGGCATTCTTAGCAATGCTTCATCAAGATAGTGGCAGCCGACGACGGTCCGGACAGCTCTCCTACACATCGAGAACTTAGCATCCCGCACATCATCATGAGCCTTACTACACCCACTGCAGGGAAAAGGCCTCTCACATGTCTCTCCAATTAACCCTGTCCTTTGCCAGCTGCATCCACCCTTTGCCTGCAAACTTCTTAATCTCATCCGCCCATCTAACCTTCTGCCGCCCACTGCTACGCTTACTTTCTCTCGCATCTCGCACAGAGACATCTCGCACAGAGACGCAAAAAGGCAGAGGAACACTATTCACACGAATCCCCCTGGATGCGCTTAACGGACGTGCCATGGGCAGTCACTACCGTATTATCTGGGCCACTAAGTTACGCACGGATATATTACGACCGAAAGTCACTGCATAGGCTCCCTCCGGATCGAATTAGGCAGTTTTCTAGCATAACCTGGGCAATTATGTCGCCTACTATACATTATTCGCATATCAAGGATACAAGGCGGGAATACTGATGCGCAGAATGCCCCATGGTTCCGTCTCAGGCCAAACCGGGCCGCTTGCTGCCGAGGCAAAGAGCAAATAGTGATGGGATATCCTGGGATCTCGCTCGGAACTCTTGACATCAAGTGATACCACTGAGGGTGTTTGTGAGACGGCATCCTGATTACACGACGATGGAACGCTTGGCCGTAACAGGGCTCGTATAATGCGGCTTGCGAGACACCTGCCTGCTTTATACTGGTCGTTCAGGGCACATCCTATTTACACTTAACCACGGGGCGGCGTGTGCTGCTCCGGCCTGAAATTGAATACGTACTATGTACGATACGCAATGATGGAACCAGCGAAACGGACACAGGACAAGAGCAAGTAGGCACACACACAACACCACTGGACTTACAACTGATTTATTTGAGAGGAATTCAGCCATATTTCTTCATACTTCCTGCGCACGCGCCCACTTTGTTTATGTGAGGCAAACTTTTGTATTATAAGAACTGAAACTCCTTTTCAGTGATAATGATTGACGGGTCGATTACGCATATCTGCTTATTCTTCCCGATTAAAAAAAAAAAACTTCCAGCAGCTCACGCTCATGTCTTGATTTCCCCCGACCGATAATTTTGACCAGGTCAAACCGAGGGAAACAGTGGCAGTCTTTGACATGCAAGGCTAAATTGCTTCCCGTGCCCGTGCCCAAAGTTGTTCGGTGCTGCCGTAAACGTTCGTTTTGGCACGTTCCAGTTTGCCCAATATATACTTTGCCGCAGCACAATAGGATGGAGTAAACCACCCCCACTGCGAACGTGGTGAACTTCGTCTCGTGCTTAGTGGTGCAAGCTCTAGTCAGGTGCTGGCCACCAGACCAGAGCTTTTGCGGTGCGGAAAAATCCAGAGTGACGCCAAACTTTTGAGCCACTTTTTCAGCCCATGTGACGTCTTGTCGAAGTAGGGGAACACTTTAGACTTCTTCCTGTCCTCTTCCACTGGTCCTGCGGGCTTTTCGGAGGTCATTTTCGTTTTTTCCTCCAAGGTTTCACACACCGCCAGCAAAACCGATAGGAGAAACTCGAAGGTTTTCAAGCGGACAACCTGCTCCGCCAGACTTTGTTGCATCATGTGCGGGCAGCTTTTCTTTAAAGCATTTAAAAAGCACAAGTTCGCGATGCTTTGCTTTACCAACTTAGAATGTGGTGATTCGAACAGCATAAGCGCCTTTTTAAACCTGGGTGCATATTTCCGACACACGTGTCGACAGGTAAAAAAGTCAATTCTCAATGTTGGAACCTAATGGTCTTGTCAATCTGGAAATCTTTGGTTAAAACCAAGTTCTTAGAACAGGTGCTAAAATGATTTAAAATCTCGTCCACCACAAAGGTGAGCTGGTCAGTTTCTCTTAGATTTAAAAATACTAAAAGTCGTCAACATATCTAAAAACCCTGACCACAATTGTGTCTTGAAGTGAGCTCAGTAGCATTGAGTCAAACATCGCTAAAAATATGTTGCAAAGAACTACCTAAGAATCCTCCTCGAAACAGGGCCCTCTAGCCAGAAAGTAACCCACAAGATACTCTGGATACCGGCACACACGGGGATAGAGGGAAACGCAAGGGTGGACAGATTAGTTTGCGAGATCACGTTCCGAGCTGAGCTTTTGGAGACCCTTGAGAACCCTACCATAGTAGAGCCAGTATATGCGGAGCTGCTAAATTGCTACAGAGGGTAGAGGCTCAAGTACCCTCCGCCACACAACTCATTAATACAACAAGAAGTAGTGAACTGGCGGAGACTGCAAACAGGAACATTCTTCAACCTATACATTCTACACAAAATGTACCCTACACAATTCAGGGACACATGCCCGTGGTGCGGCGCAACCCCCACGCTATACCACATTACATGGGAGTGCAAACGCAATTATGCATTCCACAAACTCAAAACCCTGAGTGCGGAGCAATGGGACGGTCTGCTCACCAGCAGCGAGCTCATAGCCCAAAGGGCCCTTGTGCAGCACGCATGCAAAGCAGCAAGACTCAGCGGAGCCCTGGAACAGGGGCCCGAACTTACGAAGAGGCCAGACATCAATGATGAAGACGACGGCCCACCGCTAATCTCATTGAGATTTCAATAAATGTTTCTCTCTCTCTCTCTCTGCAAACAACTGGCGCCACACAGGAACCAGTACAGATGCCTCTTTTTTGTACAACGAAGTTGTTGTCATGTTGTACAATTGTTGAGTTTAAATACAGTTTTAAAAGTTCGAGGAAGGATTCCAGAGTTATGCCGCACTTATTCTTTTAGGAGATAGTTCCAGTACATTCAATTAGTTCGCGCACTGCTAGTAAAATTCTTCATGGCACACAGAAAAAAACAGATCCACAATGTCCACTGAAAAAGCTGCATTAGCGCTGAGAAAGCCACTACGGAGGCACTCCGCCAGGCTCATTGAGCTCTGCACGAGAAATGTGTTGTGTTGGGTTTTATGGCGCATAGGCAACTAAGGCCATCATGCGCCAAGCTGGAGGTATAGGAGAAATCTCTGGATGATTTTATGGAAATGTGAAAATCGTCGCTGGTGCAGAGTGCTTAAATAGTTAAAATTACCTCATGATGATGAAGGAAAAAGGTGCTAGAAATTGGTACTATTAAAAACGTTTAAAGGGGGTCGGGTCACCTCAGCAGCCATCCTTACCAGGGTAAGGATCTCGAGGCTTCCAACCAATCAAATACAGACCTCACCCTTTTTCTCAGGAATGAGGAATGGCCGAGGTGTGTCAGGCGAAGTACTGGGTCATGATTTAAATATTTTTAAGAAAACCAGCTTCTGTTAAAAATCTAAAAATACAGGACATGTCCACAATTGCGTTATCACTCAAGAGCAGTGCTGGATGAAAAGGGATGCACTGGTTATAAAACGGAGAAAAACACATTTTCCGTAGCCTTTCCAGTTTAGAGCATGAAATTAAAATGTGAGTCACTGTAAGTTCTTCTCCGCATGTACAAACTGGTATGTCTTCTTTCCTTAGCAGAAAGTTGTGTGTGAAGTGTGTGTGACCTATCCGGAGTCGGCAGATAATGACCTCTTTGAAACGTTTCTGGTGCACACATGACTTCCATTCACCTACGACTGGTTTTATTAACCGTAGTTTGTTATTTAGTTCGTTGTTCCAGGTGGACTGCCATTTTTTCCTTGCATTTATATGTATTAAGTTCATGCAATCTCTATAGGGCACATTTATGTTTTTAATTTGCTTTTCACAAGCTTGAGCAGCGCACAAATCTGCTCTTTCATTGCCCTTTATGCCAACATGACTTGGTACCCAGCAGAGTCTTATGTTTTGTCCTTGGGCTATGGCTGTTGTAATGTTGTGTATGAGGTCGCCAAGCAGCGGGGTTATTGCATTTCTAGGATGAAGGGCTGTGAGCACACTTAGTGAGTCTGTGTAAATAATACTGTTGGGTAGGTTCTCGTTTAGTATTTTTTCTATGGCTACACAAATGGCGTAACATTCCGCAGTGAAGATGGAAGCGCACTGTGGAAGTCTTAATATTTTATTCCAATTTCCCTGTACAACTGCACTTCCAACGTATGCATCTGTTTTGGAACCGTCGGTATAAAATGCTGTGAAAGTAGTATACTTTTCCTCGAGTGTGAGGAATTCTTGTATTATATGTTGTTGCGGAATTTGTTTCTTAGGGAACTGTGTTAGAGTGAAATCACAGATTTCAGGGAAATTGTGCCATGGCGGCAGTGGACCTCGCCTTCGGGCAATGTTTGGCAATACGTCTAATATGCTAAGGTTCCGGCACATGTCTTCAAATCGCAAGAGGAGAGGCCGAGTAGCTTGCGGCTTGCTGTTGAAGAGTGTTCTAGAAAGGCACTTTGTGGCGATAGGGTAACATAGATGTTTATGCAGTGAACGGATTTTTAGAATGTATGAGCATGTGAGTATGGCTCTTCTATCTGTAAGCGATGGTTCATTGGTCTCTACATGGAGACTGTTTATGGGTGATGTCCTATATGCACCAGTGGAGAGACGTAAACCTAAATTATGTACCGGATCTAGCCGTTTGAGGTACGATGGTCTCGCTGATCCATACACTACACATCCGTAATCCAGGGTAGAGCGTACTACAGAGCGGTATATTTGTAACAGACATGTCCTATCGGCTCCCCAGTGTTTTCTCGACAGTACTTTGAGTATGTTCAGGGATCGAGAAGCCTTCTTTTTCAGCGCATTTATGTGAGGCATAAAGGTGAGCTTTCTGTCGAATGTTACACCTAGAAATTTATGTTCTTTTTTCACGGCTAAGTCTATTTCGTTCAGGTGTAGGGTGGGATCTATCTGCATGCCTCGTCTGAGTGAAAAAAGAATGGCCACCGATTTCTGTGGAGAAAAACGGAAGCCATTTTGGTCTGCCCATTTTGCCAGTTTATTTATTGTTAGCTGTATCTGTCGTTCACATGTTGATGTATTCGAGGATGTGTAGGCTATCTGGAGATCATCTACATAGACAGAATACATTACGGACCTCGGGATTATTTTCCTGATAGAATTCATTTTTACAATAAAGAGTGTTGTGCTCAAAATACATCCTTGAGGTACTCCGTTTTCTTGGATAAACTTCTTTGAAAGGGTTGAGCCTAGGCGGACGTGAAATGTACGGTTAGACAAAAAGTCTTTAAGGCAGTTCAACATCCTGCCGCGGATGCCCAGTTCAGCCAGGTCCTGAATAATCCCAAATCTCCACGTTGTGTCATACGCCTTCTCTAAATCGAAGAAGACAGCGAGACAATGCTGTCTGTGTACAAAAGCCTCACGAACAGTGTTTTCAAGACGAACCAGGTGGTCGGTGGTGGAGCAAGCCTTTTTAAAACCGCATTGATGGACATCCAGAAGCTCCCGGTCTTCTAACACGAATGATAGTCTGATGTTCAATACACTTTCAAAAGATTTCGCTAGGCAGCTAGTCAGAGCTATGGGCCTATAGCTGCTAGGAAGGGTAGAGGGCTTTCCGGGTTTTAATAGAGGAATAATAACGGCCATCTTCCAGGCTTCAGGAAGTTTCCCCGATACCCAAACTTTGTTAAAAAAATTTAAAAGCGCCTCCACAGCCGGTTCAGAGAGATGAGCCAGCATTTGATAATGTATTTCATCTGGGCCAGGTGCAGTTTGCTTACCAGCGGACAGTACTCTATTAATTTCTTGGATTGTAAGTAGGTTATTATAGGGCTCATTTGAACTGCCACTTGTCGGCAGTCTTTGTTTTTCAGCTGCGTTTTTGTATTTCAGGAATGATTCTCTGTAGTGAGATGAACTGGAAACTTCAGAAAAATATTCACCCAAAATATCTGCCTGCTCTTCTAAATTTGTCTGTATGCCAGGGGTTGATAGAAACGGAACTGTGAATGGGGAGTAGCTGCCATTTATCTTTTTTACCATCTCCCACATTTGTTTTGACGTAATTGAGCTGTTTATTGAGGACACGTAACCTTGCCATGAAGTTTTTTCTGCATTACGGCGAATATATCGAGCTTTTGCTCTTGCCTTTTTAAAGCTTATTAAGTTCTCGTGCGTTGGGTACCTACGAAAAATTCCCCAAGCTTTGTTTTGTTTCTTTTTTGCATCTCTGCATTCCTGTGTAAACCAAATTTTGTGATTCTGCTTTACTACTCCAGATGACCGAGGAATTGCTAGGCGTGCAGCTGTTAAAATGCAGTTCGTGATAGCTTCATTCAGTTGGTCTATGCTGAGGTCATCTGAAAATATTTTATCTAAGCTGGCCCTTTCTCTAAAAAGTTCCCAGTCGGCTAATTGTACCTTCCACCGTCGTGGTTTCGTTGGGGTGACTAGTGGTGGGGATGTTAGGCTTATTGATACAGGGAGGTGATCGCTGCCGTAGGGGTTATCAATGACATCCCATTTAAAATCACAAAAGATAGAAGGTGAAGTAAAAGACAAATCTATGCAACTCATTTTTCCCGTGCTCGGAGAGCAGTATGTATCTTTGCCGGTGTTAAGAAGGCAAACATTATTACTTAGAATAAAATCTTCTAAAATACGACCTCTTGCATCAGTGTGTGCACTGCCCCAAAAACCGGAGTGGGCATTAAAATCACCAACTAGCAGATATGGCTCCGGTAGCTGTTCTAAAAGGGATTCTAAATCATGAAGTGTTACTGTTAGGTGTGGTTCAAGATATATGGTGCATATTGTGAGTGTTTTAAAATGAAGAATGGTGACTGCGACGGCTTCGTATTTGGTTTTAAGTTTAATCTCGCGGGTTGCCACACCATTCTGGATGACAATGGCAACACCTCCAGACAGTTTGCTTGCTTGCTCTCGGTCACACCGAAAGATATTGTACTTGTTTAAAATATTTTTTTGTTTTGGACCTAAGTTGGTCTCCTGTAAGCACAAAGCCACCGGGGACATTGTGTTTAAAAGCTCTTTTATGTCAGAGTAGTTATTTATTAGTCCTCGGCAGTTCCACTGTATAAGGAACGCCATATTTCACTAGTGTAGTTAAAACTTAGGGTACCGGTTTTGGGGGTGCCAATACCGGGGTCTTTTTTCTTTTTCGCTCCAGGGAGCTGTGCCTCTGCTGCAGCAAAGGCGAATTCTGAGTTGTGTCCATCGCCTCATTAGAGGCTCTGGACTTCCGCGGTGAACCCGCAGGTGTACGGTTTGTGGGCTTCTCCCGACTGGGGGAAGCCTTACGGGCGGCCGACTGAGGGGCCGGCGGGCCCTTGCTCAGAGGTGGCAGGGCAGCCTTCGCTGCATCTGCCGGGGGCGGGGGTGGCCCTGCCTCAGGCATTTCCTGGGCAGTGGCCGAAGCCTGGTGTGGTGTGCCGCCCCTGCGCACCACATCGGCGAAATTTGTTTTTGCCGTGAACTGGAAAGCTGATGATGGGAGTCTTTTCCGAGCTTCTTGGTATGTTATGTTTCCTTTGTCTTTATTGTTATTAATTTCCTTCTCTCTCTTCCAGGTAGGACATGACCTCGAGTACGCGGGGTGATCCCCTTCGCAGTTCGCGCACAGTGGGTGAAGCACTGCAGTCCACAGATTCATGATTTTTTGACGAACATTTGGCACATGTTTGGCGGCCACGACAGCTCTGTGAGCCATGGCCAAATCTTTGACATTTGAAGCAGCGTCTGGGGTTTGGGATGTACGGTCTTACATTTATTTTGAGATATCCTACTTCTATGGTTTCGGGAAGTTGGCTGGAGGCAAAGGTCAGGACTATGTGTTTTGTTGCTATTTCCTTGTCATCTTTTCGGATTTTAATACGATGTACTTCGGTGACGCTCTGGTCTTTCAGACCCTCCAACATCTCTTCTTCAGAAAGGTTCAGGAAATCGTGTTCAGATATTACTCCTTTCACTGTGTTTAGTGATCGATGTGCAGTAATGGATACAGGAATGTCTCCAAAGGACACTATGGATGGGAGTTTGGAAAATTGCACTTTGTCTCGGATTTGGAGGAGTAGGTCGCCACTGGCTAGCTTCGTCACCTTGTAGCCAAGGCCCAGGGCGTCGGTAAGAGATTTAGAAACAATGAATGGGGACATTTTCCTAGCTGGTTGATCTAGATTTTCACTATGTACGACATGGTACCTAGGGAAAACTTCTTTTGTTTTTTGCAGGAACTGCGTAGTGGCATCGGTCCGCCCTCGTTTATGAGGGCGATCATTTGTTGAAGGAAAGGGATCCATAAAAAAAAGTTGTTTTTCGGCTGCGGTGGCAGCCACCCACCACGGAGCCCAACATGGGGACGGGACAGACGGTTGCAAGCAAGGCCTGCCCGCGTCAGCTGTACAACCGCAACTATAACCGAATATGACGCAACTCAGGGTAGTTCGTCACACAAGGTTAACCCTCGCCGCCAGGAAAAAGGAGAAACCAAGAAGTGAGTAGGGGATAGGAGAGTTGTGAGAAAGAAGATAGGAAAGTAAAAGATGGAGGGGAGGATAGGAAAAGGCGACTGCCGATTCCCCCCGGTCGGGTCAGGCCGGAGGTGCCGTCTGCAGGAAGCTGGGGCCAAAGTGGTGTGTTGCTTCCGCCAAGGGGCCTTAAGGGTCCAAACGCTCGGCATCGGCTCAACCACCAGGATCCCCTTTCCCCGGACACGGCGATGCCACGCACGGCGAGGCGCGGGTGCTCGGGTCCGTGGTGATGCACAGTTCACCATCATCCCCTTGCGGAGATGTCCCTGCGGATGCTCGGGAACCCGCGGTGTCGCCACTCACCGTCGCGACGCCTGCAAGCTGCAGGCGCCCCCCCTGCGGGGTTGCACGAGAAATGTATACGTTGGCACCAAGCCCTCGAAGGAATGTTTCAGATAGTTGGAGACCACTTTTTTCCAAGAACCTTTTTCGGTGACAATCACCCTAAAAGGGTAATCAGGCTTATGTGTCCTTGCAGTGAAATACATACAAGACGTCCTGATGGCATTTTCGAACTTCATTTTCCAGGCTCCCCAAATTCAGCCAATTGAGAAGCCTGAAGGTTAACGCCTTAGCCTTTCGTGCTTTTAAATTCGACTCATTGAGGTCCTTCTCAATAGCTCCGCTCGCTTTTGTTCTGAAAAAAGAGAAGGGAAGAACCACGAACCCACCTTCCTTGTCTTCTTGCAGGAGGCTGAGACCCTCCTGTTTGAAATGGGCGACTAGAGGCGCAGGTCCTTGTCCACAGTACGGCGATCAGTCTAAGTCCTCACAAGGCAATCCACTCCCTTTGATACGCAGTGTGTCTTCTCCTCAGAAGGGGCCTTATCAGTCACTCTGTGCACCGCTGCCAGTAATTCGTGCTTGCGAGCCCGTGGCTCTAAGGAGTACTTACGACCCATTTTCAGGAGGTTCTCAAATTCTGACGTAAGGAAGGCTCCTTCAAGTTAAGTTAAAGGGTGTACCAGTCACATTTTGCCTCCTTTTATTGGGCAGACCTCGCCGAAGATCGTTCCAGTAGGCTTCACTAAGTAGTGTTGCAAGGCGAAGATGCTCCCGAAGCTTGCTTAAAGCCGCCCAGGGATGC
The DNA here is from genome assembly GCF_052857255.1 of Amblyomma americanum. Classification (NCBI taxonomy): domain Eukaryota; kingdom Metazoa; phylum Arthropoda; class Arachnida; order Ixodida; family Ixodidae; genus Amblyomma; species Amblyomma americanum. Next base: position 84,073,160 of record NC_135502.1, read on the forward strand.
CAGAACTGAAGGCAGAAGTACCGCAGCCAATCACGCAATTTTGTGACCAGCCGGTGAAGCTCCTAATTGAGGGTCTTGCTGACACGCTTCCAGTGGCCTGAAGAAGGTAGTAGAAGGCCGAAGAGCTGGGTAACTTCTAACGGCGGAACGCCACATCTAAGGCACTGTGACAAGTCTTGCCTTATATGTATTCAAAGCAATAGCGCTGACGCAGGAAGGTAACACTTCCGAATTATGCATGAAAACATAGAAAAGAGCCCAAAGTACTAGAATAGTAGTTCAATAGAGTAAATTGCTGGGCCAGTTTGTTCATAATGCGCAGTGCTGGAACCAGCGAAACTGACACAGGACAGGAGCAAGTAGGCGCACACACAACACCGCTGGACTTACAACTGATTTAATGCGAAGAATTCGATGGGGTTTCCCCTCATCGAATTTGCTGGCGGTGGGTGAAACCTTGCGGAAAAAATGAAAAAGAGTTCCGAAAAGCCCGCATGCCCAGTGAAAGAAGATAGGAAGAAGACTGAAGTTCTCCCCTACTTCCCCAAGACGTAACATGGGCTGAAAAAACTGCTCAAAAATTTGGCGTCCGTTTGGTTTTTTCTGCCCCGCGAAGGCTTTCCGGTTTGTGCGCCCAAATCTCTGGTGGCCAGCGGCCGACTGGCGCTTGCACCACTAAGCACCAGATGAAGTTCAAAATGTGCGCAGTTGGAGTGGATTACTCCATTCCATCTTCCTGCGGTCAAGTATATATTGGGCAAACTGGAGTTAAGGCAGCACCGAACAACTTTGGGCACGGGTTAGGTAAGCAATTTAGCCTTGCATTTCAAGGACAGCCACTGTTTCCCTCGGTTTCACCTGGTCAGCATTATCGGTTGGTGGAAATCAAGACGTGAGCGCGAGCTGCTGGAAGCTCTTTTAATCATGAAAAAATAAGACATGCGTAAGCGGCTCGTCAATCATAATCGCTGAAAAGGTGTTTCAATTCTTGTCATCCTGAAGTTTCTCTCACCTAGACAAAGTGTGCGCGTGCGCAGGAAGTTTGGGTAAATGGGGGTGAATTCCTCGCAATAAATCAGTTGTAAGTCCAGCGGTGTTGTGTGTGTGCTTACTTGCTCTTGTCCTGTGTCCATTTCGCTGGTTTCACCATTGT
>NC_135502.1:84074412-84256912 GCF_052857255.1 Amblyomma americanum
GTGGCGTACATTGCGAGGAGGAGGAGGGGGTATTTTTCGCTCATGGGGAGGAGGATGGATTTTTCGCTCACGGCCGACGCCAAAGACACCGGCTTTTCTGCGACACATGCTCCTTAACGCTGTCGCGTTAAAATGAAAGGAAGAAGGAAACGGATTATCAGTAGAAAGACTTATAAAGAATTTTACAAAAAATATCTGCACAGCAGGGGGAAATAATGGATTGCTGAGTTATTCACAGACCAAGAAAAGAGATCGTACAGTGATAGCGCAAGCCAGCAAGAATAGGAGAACAAAATCCTTCGAATGATGGTAAGACAGTGACATCGCAGAGCGTGTTTTGTTGAGTTTTCCTCAACGGGATTGCGAAGCATTTGCCATATGTAAGAATCCAATAATAGGTTATGTTTTAATCAGTTATGTCTAACAACAATACCGGGCGATGTACCCCTGCGACAAGCCTTCCATTGAAGTTTGGCGTTTGAGATGAATCGGGAGTATTTTCATTGAACTCCCTACAGCATGCATTTACGAGGCAGCTTGATTTAGGCAGTGAGCCATGGACAAAGCAGGCGAATTCTGGCATTTGATCGGGAAACTTAGCATGCAGATCCAAGACGACATTGGCGCACCAAAGCTATGGGCGTACGAAGAATGTGATTTCAGTTCGTTGAGGTTTTCAGGTTAAGTCAGTGTTCGATGCCTGGCCGAGGCGCTTTAGGATACAATGTTGATGTGAGTGTTGGAACTTATATTTCGCTTAAAGATTCAAACACTAGATCCCAATATTCAGCCATGTAACAGAAACGACTTCAGCATTGTCTATTTTGTATTTTAAAGTGTGCCGATATTCTTTTTAAGTTACTGTCGCGCCCGTGCACTTAGATGTAATCAAGCTCAACTCCCGTGTTTATCGGCACTCACCCTGCTGTCGGAAAATATTAATTTAGTGTGCGCTGATCCTCTACTAATTTATTACCAATATTTAAGAAACAATCGAAAGCGAAAGAGAGCCTAAGCACAAAGGATGCAAATGGCAGGTCACTGCCACAAGAACAAGTGAAGGCCGAATAAGGATGCCTGGGGAATTCGTCCCAGGGCGGACAAAAGCCCTGTATTAAGATTGTGTACCTAGTTGTATTGTCATCGTTTAAAAAAGAGTGAGTTAATCTATAGTGAAACCTCTTGGTTCAACATTTTTTCCCGCTTCATATCTTCTCTCTGTTCGTAAGAGATATTCTAACTGCAGTCGTATTCAAAGTGAATGTCTGTCTAACCCGTTGAAAACAGTGGTGCGACCTCCAGTGTACAGCAGTCTAGCGGCGCCTGTAAGCCCAGTTTATGACTTAATTCACAAATGGAACCTAACTTCGACAGATGTGGTCGCAACCAAGAAGGCACGGTTAAAAGGACACTAAGGAAAAGGTATGGCGGTCTATATCAACAGAATACGCCATTGTAATGAAATAGACGTCGCAAAATATTTTACACACACGTACCCCCCTTCCCCCCACACACGTACATACGCGGGCGCTACTGATAGCTGGATTAATAGGCGGAAAGTCACACATTATATAGACCTTTCCATCTTGAGACGAACATGTCTAAATGTCCCCTCTTTCGGATGTTGCAAACCGGTTCCATTGCCGCTTCCACTGCGTTACCATGTGGTGCACTCGTGTGTCTGGCTTTATGGTAATGAATCAATTGTTGATCTCTGCCCGAGATGATCAATATGCTCACACGTCGAAGCAAGTCATCTAAACGTCTATGAAACGCATATGCTGATTTGGGGTTTTTGAAGTCTGTTAGCTATTCCATGCGGACTTCGCCCAAATCAATTCAAAACTCGGCCAACTTATATCTCTGTATTCGGAGATTAATCTCAGCCGTAAACTGACATGAAGACGGGTATTAAAGCACTCACTTCCAAATTTCTTTATGTCGTAGTATTCTAAACTGATCCGGCCGCCCTTTCTCTGCTTTCACAGGGAAACTTGGTTCATTCGATTCGAGCCACGCGCCTTTTTGATTTACTTTCCTGCGCAATAAATCTGCGTGCTTATCATCTACGTTTTCTGAATTTTGCACGTGCTCTCCTAAACAGTCACTGACACAATGTCTAGTTTGGCCGATCTACAAGATCTATATGCTCCTACTCGTGCAAATAGGAGCTTTGATGATCTAACGATAGAGACAGTACTATAACTGTAAACAGGTTTTATGAGCTAGAAAAGTCCGAAAGATATACAGATGTTTCCGCCAACAAGCTATGTACGTTGATACCAAATTTCTGAGGCGGATCCCGGAATCTATATGTTAAATCTCTATTTATTTCAGTGTGGTGATCCCAGAGTCCTCTCTGGTGGATTTGTAACAATTTTGAATCGAAGGCGGGGAAGTTTTTAAATGTAATTTCTCAGCACTAAATCGTCTTTTGCTATTGGACAAGCATAAACATGCACCGAAAAAGCCATTATATTAATTTTTTTTTCTGTGAGCGGAATTTACATGGGGTTGTGTTCAGTCTCTTCCCAATATGTCTCTTCCCAATATGTACAAATATTTTGCTACTCATACTCTTTTTTGTGAATGAACGCACAGGTCTATCTTTATGGTCGATTACATTGCATTGTTTACTTTTCAAAAACAAAAAATGTTTTTCCAGGAGTCCAAACCCAGTGTTCTATTGAAACTCTTATTTAGGCTTATTTTATTTTGTGATGCGATATAGTGCTGTTTATTTTTATTTATTTTTTTTTTTGCCTCTTTGCAACAAAAAAAATGTGACTGTCTATTGTCCCGCTCTGCTGCTGTATGCACTGTAAGGGGGCGGAGGATTTTTCAAGCCGCAAATGTACGGCTTTTCCCTCCGCCTCCTTCCACTTCTTTGTGGAGAATAAAACTTGTATGTATGTATGTATGTATGTCTCCTTTTAAGTGCACAAATCAACTCAAGGAGCTCTTTTTTTTCTCTTTTAGCTTGACTTAGCACGTTCTTGAACTAAATTTTGACTTCTTGTAACGAATTTAATTTTTGACTATCATTTCAAATCTTTAAGATCACATTGGTTAAATTATTGATTGAGAAGCACTGATCGAGTGCTCCTTTTGTCTGCCCCTCTAGGTTTAATGTATGTGTTCGGGGCATATCAGCACCTACATAAAGCATGTTTCTTCGGTTCATGATGCATGATACCTATTTTTTTGCTGTTGTGTTGTTATTTGTTTAAACATGATATATATCCGCAACTTCTCTTGCTAGGACATTTTGTGAACGGATTTCATAGCACCCGTTGAAGCCTGGCATTGTGCGCAGCCTGTACTCGGCTTTTTTTTTTGTTTCTGTGTGCAGTACGGGAACAGAGAAATTCCACTTCTTAAGCCCGTATCAACTTACCTACATGCATTACATAAATGCTGCATCCAGCATATCATGTAGCGGATACTTTATATTCAGTTGAAGCAGGATACTTAAAAATTGAGTACATCAGTTTGAATTGGTCATTTGATTAGCACGGATGAAACAGTGAACCGTCGTAAATATAGCTTTCTAAGATATAATTTTCTACTTTGAGGGAACTGCCCCACATTTTGAGATACTGCTGGAAATAAATTGATGAGAATAATCTACCCTTCCGAGGTGTAGCAAGTACTTGCTTTTAAGGTTTGTATAGAGCTTGCACCCAGTGTTTAACACTGCCTTAGAAAACGAATAGGGTGTAGTTTTTGGCAATCAATGGCAGAAAATTACAAGCGTCCAGAAGACAGATAGCCGAACATTTTTGAGGGTTCGTTGGTTCATTTATATTAATAGGTGGATCTGTGCGAACAAGACAGGAGAGAAAACATGATGATTACGAATTTTTGTTTGGCGCAAGGGCATCTATGGCAGAATCTCGCCATGGAACAAGGTATTTTAGAATATTCAGGATGGGGTTAAAGACCTATTTTTCCAAGCATTTCATCCCAAATAAATCGAGCACCGGGCCAGGGGAAAGCTTCTGCCCAATGTGTCATCGGTGGGTACCAGGCGGCATTGGGGATCCAACTGCGCACCTCCCGCATGCGAGGCGAATGCTCAACCACCGCTGCAGTTGGACAGAAGACATAGGAGCGAAATGGGCCTGCGGATATATTTATTTTTTGATGCGTTCTTACGATATGCAAATAAATTATGTTCATAAGCAAACCAGCTTCGAAAAAAAACATGCATTTGCAGAATTCCTGAGTTTAAAACAATTTGAACTGCACGTGTAATGTGTAGTGATAAAATGTGAAGTGCTCTCTATTCCACATGCAAACAATATTGTAGATTTTTCACATTCTATTCTAGTGCCCCACTATCTGATGTTACAATGTTCCTCTTAATAATTCTTTCACTAAAAATCTGCGCCAGAACAATTCGATTCGTAGAAAATGAGAAGAATCATAAATTAGCCGTTATCATTTTGTTTATTTTTTCATTAAGGCAGTTCAAAGGTATGAAGATGTAACGTTTGAGTGGGCTCCGCCTACTCTGTTATCTTCCCCCGTTTAAAACTCTTCCAGGACTCTGTCGCTTATCCTGCCGGTCTTCGATACCCGACCAGCTTCATTAATAAGTCTGGAGTTTTACTTCTTGTTCACTTCCTCGACTTGGCGTTTGTGAGAAACTCTGCAGTAGATCATAAGAGTTATGAAGGCACCTACTCGCCGACACGCGATGCAGGAGTTGAGGAAACGTGTTATGTCGAGAGAAATAAAAGATCGGAAAATAACAGTGTCCTTTAATTTACCACTGAAACTTGAGGACAACCAAAACTGTCATTTTCGTTGAGCCATGGCCACGCCCTCAAGTATTGTCATGACTTCACTAGTGCCCAGAATGCGTGGGCGCTGGCCGAAATTTATCACTTCGTCACCTGGCGGCTCACCACTTTGCTATTGAGACTGCATGTGGTGGTCTGTTTCTGCTCGAAAGCGTTGTCTTCCAAAAATGTCCCGATACTGGTGTGCCCACCCTTATGTTTAATACCCGAAGCAATGTTTCCGCGGCCAGCAGCGGTTCGCTGTTAGTAAAATCCAAAGATATGACGCTTATATGAGGGGGCATTCTTAGCAATGCTTCATCAAGATAGTGGCAGCCGACGACGGTCCGGACAGCTCTCCTACACATCGAGAACTTAGCATCCCGCACATCATCATGAGCCTTACTACACCCACTGCAGGGAAAAGGCCTCTCACATGTCTCTCCAATTAACCCTGTCCTTTGCCAGCTGCATCCACCCTTTGCCTGCAAACTTCTTAATCTCATCCGCCCATCTAACCTTCTGCCGCCCACTGCTACGCTTACTTTCTCTCGCATCTCGCACAGAGACATCTCGCACAGAGACGCAAAAAGGCAGAGGAACACTATTCACACGAATCCCCCTGGATGCGCTTAACGGACGTGCCATGGGCAGTCACTACCGTATTATCTGGGCCACTAAGTTACGCACGGATATATTACGACCGAAAGTCACTGCATAGGCTCCCTCCGGATCGAATTAGGCAGTTTTCTAGCATAACCTGGGCAATTATGTCGCCTACTATACATTATTCGCATATCAAGGATACAAGGCGGGAATACTGATGCGCAGAATGCCCCATGGTTCCGTCTCAGGCCAAACCGGGCCGCTTGCTGCCGAGGCAAAGAGCAAATAGTGATGGGATATCCTGGGATCTCGCTCGGAACTCATGACATCAAGCGATACCACTGAGGATGTTTGTGAGACGGCATCCTGATTACACGCCGATGAAACGCTTGGCCGTAACAGGGCTCGTATAATGCGGCTTGCGAGACACCTGCCTGCTTTATACTGGTCGTTCACGGCACATCCTATTTACACTTGACCACGGGGCGGCGTGTCCTGATCCGGCCTGAAATTGAATACGTACTATGCACGATACGCAATGGTGAAACCAGCGAAACGGCCATAGGACAAGAGAAAGTAGGCACACACACAACACCACTGGACTTACAACTGATTACTTTGCGAGGACTTCAGCCATATTTCTACATACTTCCTGCGCGCGCGCCCACTTTGTCTATGTGAGGCAAACTTTAGTATGATGAGAACTGAAACTCCTTTTCAGTGATAATGATTGAAGGGTCGCTTACGCATATCTGCTCAGTTTTTTTCCTGAATAAAAAAACTTCCAGCAGCTCGCGCTCACGTCTTGATTTCCCCCGACCAATAATGCTGACCAGGTGAAACCGAGGGAAACAGTGGCTGTCCTTGACATGCAAGGCTAAATTGCTTACCTTGCCCGTGCCCAAAGTTGTTCGGTGCTGCCTTAAACGTTCGTTTTGGCACGTTCCAGTTTGCCCAATATATACTCTGCCGCAGGACAATGTAATGGATTAAACAACCCCCACTGCGAACGTGGTGAACGTCGTCTGGTGCTTAGTGGTGCAAGCTCTAGTCTGGTGCTGGCTACCAGATATTTGGGCGCACAAACCGGAGAGCTTTTGTGGGGCAGAAAAACCCAAAGTGACGCCAAATTTTTGAGCCACTTTTTTCAGTCCATGTGACGCCTTGTGGAAGTAGGGGAACACTTTAGTCTTCTTCCTATACTCTTCCACAGGTAATGCGGGCTTTTCGGAGGTCTTTTTCATTTTTTCCTTCAAGGTTTCACACACCACCAGCAAAACCGATAGAGGAAACTCCAAGGTTTCCAAGCTGTTAATCTGCGCTACCAGACTTTGTTGCATCATGTGCGGGTAGCTTTTTTTAAAGCATTTAAAAAGCACAAGTTGGCGATGCTTTGCTTTACCAATTTAGAATGTGGTGATTCGAACAGCATAAGCGCCTTTTTAAAACTAGGTGCATATTTCAAACACAAGTGTCGACAGGTAAAAAAGTCAATTCTCAATCTAGGAACCTAATGTCCCTGTCAATCGGGACATCTTTGGTAAAAACCAAGTTCTTAGAACAGGTGCTATAAACGTTTAAAATCTCGTCTGCCACAAGGATGAGCTGGTCAGTTTCTGTTAAATTTAAAAATACTAAAAGTCGTCAACATATCTAAAAACCCTGACCACAATTGTGTCTTGAAGTGAGCTCAATAGCATTGAGTAAAACATCGCTAAAAATATATTGCAAAGAACTGGCGCTACACAGGAACCAATACAGATGTCTCTTTTTGTACAACGAAGTTGTTGTGATGTTGTAGAATTGTTGAGTTTAAATACAGTTTTAAAAGTTCGATGAAGGATTCCAGAGTTATGCCACACGCATTCTTTTACGAGATTGTTCCAGTACATTCAATTAATTCGCGCACTGCTAGGAAAATTCTTCATGGCGCACAGAATAAAACACATCTACAATGTCCACTAAAAAAGCTGCATTAACGCCGAAAAAGCCACTACGGAGGCACTCCGCCAGGCTCATTGAGCTCTGCACAAGAAAAGGATCCGTTGGCACCGGGCCCTCGAAGGAATGTTTCAGATAGTTGGAGACCACTTTTTGCCAAGAACCTCTTACTGTGGCAATCGCCCTAGAAGGGTAATCAGGCTTATGTGTCTGCAGTGAAATACATGCATGACGTCCTGATGGCATTTTCGAACTTTATTTTCCAGGCTCCCCAAATTCAGCCAATTGAGAAGCCTGAAGGTTAACGCCTTATCCTTTCGTGCTTTTCAATCCGACTTATTGAGGTTCTTCTCAATAGCTCCGCTTGCTTTTGTACTGAATAAAGAGAAGGGAAGAACCACGAACCCACCTTCCTTGTCTGCTTGCAGGAGGCTGAGACCCTCCTGTTTGAAGTGGGCGATTAGAGGCGCAGGTTCTTTTCCACAGTACGGCGATCAGTCTAAGTCCTTACAAGGCAATTCACTCCCTTTGAGACGCAGTGTGTCTTCTCCTCAGAAGCGACCTTATTAGCCACTCTGTGCACCGCTGCCAGAAGTTCATGCTTGTGAATCCGTGGCTCTAAGGAGTACTTACGACCCATTTTCAGGAGGCTGTCAAATTCTGACGTAAGGGAGGCTCCTTCAAGGTAAGTTAAAGGTGTACCAGTCGCATTTTGCCTCCTTTTATTGGGCAGCCCTCGCCGAAGATCGTTCCAGTAGGCTTCAGTAAGTAGTGTTGCAAGGCGAAGATGCTCCCGAAGCTTGCTTAAAGCTGCCCAGGGATGGCAGAACTTAAGGCAGAAGTACCGCAGCCAATCACGCAAATGTCTGACCAGCCGATAAAGCTTCTTATTGAGTGTCTTGCTGACACGCTTCCAGTGGCCTGAAGAAGGTAGTAGAAGACCAAAGAGCTGGGTAACTTCTAATGACGGAACGCCACATCTAAGGCACTGTGACAAAACTCTTGCCTTACATATATTCAAAGCAATAGCGCTGACGCGGGAAGGTAACACATACGAATTATGCATGAAAACATAGAAAAGAGCCCAAAGTACTAGAATAGTAATACAATTTCAAACAGCGCTAGACAACAGGACCAGAAAGAGGAGGAGACAAACACGCCGCTGAACTTGCAGCTGATTTATTTAAAGCAGGAAGTGAATTTATACATACATGCACGGGCGCACACGTGCCAGGTCATACAGAGAAGATCAGATACACACTCACCAAAATGCCACCATACACACGTGATGTAACTGCCTTGCAATCTACCCTTTATGCAGCAATGACATTTCCTTCGCTGACAAGACTAAAGACGTTTTGCTAACGCAGCCATTAGATTTTCTGGTGATATGGAATGCTTCGGCGACTTCTCTGGTGGTCTTGTCACAATAAAAAAATAACAATTCTGTATCGTCAAAGAAAGGTACGCATTTACAAAAACTGCAATGCTTTGCCAGGTTAGTGTCTTTTTTCTCCAATGAATTGGCATGCTCCATTAGTCTAATGTTAATGCAACGGCCTGTCTGGCCTATGTAAGTTAGACCACAAGATAAAGGAATTTGGTAGACCACGCTCTTCTTGCAACTGAAGCAAAACGTTAGCAAAACGTCTTTAGTCTTGTCAGCGAAGGAAATGTCATTGCTGCATAAAGGGTAGATTGCAAGGTAGTTACATCACGTGTGTATGGTGGCATTTTGGTGAGTGTGTATCTGATCTTCTCTGTATGACCTGGCGCGTGTGCGCCCGTGCATGTATGTATAAATTGACTTCCTGCTTCAAATAAATCAGTTGGAAGTTCAGCTCCGTGTTTGTCTCCTCCTCTTTCTGGTCCTGTTGTCTAGCGCTGTTTGAAATTGTATTGTTACCATGGAACACCAACTCGCCCAGTCTGCTACGCTTCTACACTAGAATAGTAGTTCGATAGAGTAAATTGCTGGGCTAGTTGGTTCATAATGTGCAATGCTGGAACCAGCGAAACCGACACAAGACAAGAGCAAGTAGGCGCACACACAACACCGCTGGATTTACAACTAATTTAATGCAAGGAATTCGATGGGGTTTCCCCTCATCGAATTTGCTGGCGGTGGGTGAAACCTTGGGGAAAAAATGAAAAAGAGTTCCGAAAAGCCCGCATGCCCAGTGGAAGAGGATAGGAAGAAGACTGAAGTTGTCTTCTATTTCACCAAGACGTCACATGGGCTGAAAAAACTGGCTCAAAAATTTGGCGTCACTTTGGTGTTTTCTGCCCCGCAAAAGCTCTCCGGTTTGTGCACCCGAATTTCTGGTAGCCAGCACCAGACTAGAGCTTGCACCACTAAGCACCAAATGAAGTTCACCACGTTCGCAGTGGGGGTGGTTTACTCCATCCCATTTTCCTGCGGTCAAATATATATGAGGCAAACTGTAGTTAAGGCAGCACCGAACAACTTTGGGCACGGGCACGGTAAGCAATTTAGCCTTGCATGTCAAGGACAGCCACTCTTTCCCTCGGTTTCACCTGGTCAGCATTATCGGTCGGGAGAAATCAAGACGTGAGCGCGAGCTGCTGGAAGTTTTTTTAATCAGGAAAAAATAAGCAGATATGCGTAAGCGACTCGTCAATTATAATCATTGATAAGGAGTTTCAATTCTTATCATTCTGAAGTTTCTCTCAACTAGTAAAAGTGTGCGCGTGCGCAGGAAGTGTGGGTAAATGGGGCTGAATTCCTCGCAATAAATCAGATGTAAGTCCAGCGGTGTTGTGTGTGTGCTTACTTGCTCTTGTCCTGTGTCCGTTTTGCTGGTTCCATCATTCCGCATTGTGAACCAACTAGCCCAGCAATTTACTCTATTGAACTATATACGATACTTCACCTTTTCATCATATTATCTTCCTTAATTTTTCTCTCACATTTTCCCTCTCCTTGAAGCTGTATAGAGTGTCAGGTCATTGAGGTGTTTATAGGTCTTCTGGATTTCGTTCATTCAAAATAACTTATTTTCGCGCAGTACTCTTGAATGCACCGCGAACACGAATGCATATTCAGAATACATCAAGAGCTTAAGATGCTTATTGTTTTTTTTACTTTTCAGGAGTTTCTCACTGGTGCAATGTAACCGTACTAGACGTCATATAGTTTGGGCTTCCCAGGCGTATACCCACCAAAAGTGCACGACCGTGCAACATTGCGAAGCTTTCTTTTCTCCTTTTATGATGATTGATTTTTGATAGGAATACGTTCAGAAGCACGAATGAGTATACAAACTTTTTGAAAGCTAGCATATATTACGTGTAATGCGTGATAAACCTTTCCCATATTGAAAACTTCAGTCAGGGTAGCCATCTGCCTTTCAAGGCAAAAGAAAAAAAAAACGTTCTCTTTTGCTAAACCACCTCTTCGCAGCGCTATTGCGAAACACTGTCACAGAATAAAAGATATACCAACTTACTCGTCACGACATTTATGACGCAATAGGGTCCCTCCGGCAAAGCAGCCCCTGAAATTTGATAAAAAAGTGAATCCAAGAGAACCGGCTTCAAAAGAAAGGGGCCCGAGGCTAGAAATGGCATGGCTCTATAGAGATCTACGCACAGAACGAACAATTCGTGTACATGAGAACGCAGATTAAAATTCGGCCTTCCCCATTCCATTGAAAATAATTAAATCTTTTTCTGCTTCCCTCCAGCTATGATGCCGTAGGCTTAGTACGCAAGGTTTCTTAGCACTGAAAAAAAAACACGTCATCTTCTTACCTAAACTACGATTACAAAATCGTTCCTCCGATCTCTAAACTCTGTGAGAATAAGAAAAAAAAACCTTGTGCGCAGCTTATGCCCAGATTTACTTCCCCCTAGGGCTGTAAAGGTTCCAGCAAGTGATGTCCCAACCACTAGACAAAATTAGCGTATACGCCGCAGAAGTGGTTTCATGCGCAGGTATTACATTTCTAAGACAGAAAATTGGGGTTTGATGCCCCAGTGGTCAGTGCCGCCGGAGGAGAGAAAGCAGATGGAACACGAAGCTGACGAAGTTAAGTTTTGGCCCCCACGAACGCTTTACTACTGAGCTGCGGTGGCTAACAAAGATTGTGGCCGTTCACATTTATTCCTTGATTTGAGTCTTTGCGCTTTTGATTACCTTGACATAGTACAAGTAAGGTAAAGAAGCAGGCGGATTTTCAGAAGAAAAAACCTCTCAAAAGCTGGATGAAAATGGGAAAAATATTTGTAAGCTAAGACGTTCCTGAGACAACAGCCTTTGGAATAGAAAGGTTTTTATGCAAGAAATTATTTTAGCGTTAATCTCAGTAAAATAAAGCTGGAATCATCCTGAGGACATGATGCATATGAAGCCGAACTTTTCCGATACCTTCCGAACTTTGTCGTCTGAAAGACATAAAGCGCAAAAAAGTGCTGTAATATTACCTTGACCGAAATTCCTACGAGCCTCAGCGCAAAAGCAGCACCTCCATTTCTTGATTCGTTAGATCACTCACTCTACCTTCGCTTCTTCAATTTTACGTTTTTTTTTGGCAACAGCCGAGTGATTTACGAAATCAAGAAGCTATGCTGCAGCGGCAAAAACGTAACTGCCCGGTTTTCTGGTGCAATTTATCGCGCCAGCTATCGATTAACCTTTCAAGATGCTTGTCTTGACTAGTACTTTTTCGCACTGTACGTTCAATACCGTTTTCTCTGTTACAATTCATCTGTTCGCTCTGCACCAGGAATTAAAAAGAAAATGGTTTAATTGAAAGGAAAGGGCCCAATAACTGTCTCTCGTCTCAGTGGGCGCGTCAACTTTTTCGCGAGAGAAGAGCTGAAGGAGGTCGAGACAGAAGGAATAGAGAAAGAGAGACGTTATCGAATGTTCGATGACAATACCGATCATCGGGTGAGAGAACTGACACGTAAAGGAGCCAAAGCAGCCAAAGACGCTCAACGAGCTGACCAAGGTTAACAAAAGAAACGGCTTAACGCGGCGGCAAGTAAGCCATGAAAACAGCAGCACGAAGCTGAACGCCCTGTCCAGCTGTGGAAAGCGGCTGTTGGCGGAGCTCTTCAAGCACCGATAGTATCCGGGGCGACCGTAAGCTGTGCCGAGCTATAGGTGTACAAGTGGGGCAAAGTGGAGGCAAGTTCAACAACCAAGAGACCAGACGAACAGACATCAAGTACACACGTTACAGGACGGTCGCTGTTCATGTGCTCTTATCTCCGTCCATCATTGAGGCTTGGCGCCCATTTCTACATATAAGCTATTCTAGAAAAAGCTATACGTTTCCAGCAATTCATTTTATGCGCAGCTCTTCACTCGACAACAAGGTATACTATCAGAATTCTGCTTTCTGTGGCACTTGTAAAAAATTCGGTTGCTGTAAGTAATGTGACGGTGTTCAAAAATGTCAACTCCATACATGAAGAATTTAGCTGATGCTGCAAAGTTTCTGTGGAACACGTATAGATCTCCTTTGTCGCTCTATGGCTGCACTTTATTGGTTGTAATTGAGTAATTTCTTCCTCATTGCCATCAGTAAAGTGGAAGATTGAGCAAATATGCAAAGTGTCAAAGGAAGATCCCATTACATTAATTTGTTCCGGAATCTTGTCTTAGATGCTGGGTGGATAGATAATTAAAATATGAACAAGAAATTCCCGCAGCCTACTACAGTTCGTCTCAATTTACGCAGCTGTAGTCCTCATGTCAGGAAGGAAGAAGGCAAAAAAAAAAAGAAGGAATTTGTGAAAGCTTGCGCTCATTCTTCATTAAAAGGTAGTTAGCTACAGTGTCGTCGCTGAAGAAGTTGCTCGCAGTGTTATTGAAGACAGCATTATCACGTGAAAAATGAAATCTTCGTTTTCCTCGACAGTGCATCACTTAAAATAGCTCAGGTTTTTTATACTGTATTATCTACATTTATATGATTTCTTTGAGAACTAGTCAGAAACCTGAAGCATCGTACATCGCCGCTCTAATAACAGCGCATGCTGATTGATGAAATGCAAAAAATGCCTATGTCTAGGTTCCTGAAGAAGCCTTCAGTTCCACGCATAGTTGATTGCGACTTGAATTTAATGAAAAAAAATCTCATTAAAATTTTCTGCAGCAAAAAGCCAAAACATTGGAAGGTAGTGATTACTTCCTTATCCACTGTGCCCCGGAAAACCAGCTTGTGCCTTCTCTATCACGACTAGCGCAGAGACATTAACATTTTAGAGACTGAAACAAAAGCTTCCAGCTTTGTTCAGAAGAGAGAAGAAAAGCTGAAAGGTAATGAGCCTCAAAATATCTGCCGAAAATTTCTCAGAGTGCTGAAAAGAAACAGACAGGAAGACTACGATGATAAAGCCCAATAGAAAACAATTATTTCGCAGTGCGCTCTTAAGCGAAGCCGCTCTCAGCATACGGCGGGTATGCTGTGGTGTGTGAATCGAGCTGAATTCGTAGAAACTGTCTCCGGCTGCCTTTCCTCCATTAATGAATCTGCCACTTTATCTATATGCAAATTCGAGCTTACTGCCCAAAGTTCTCCGGCAGAGAATTAATTATAATATACAGAGTACGAGGGAAGGGAAGGGGGACCCCTTGAGTTTTGCCTGTTGAGTTTTGTGCTGAGCTTTAGCATCAGTCGACACGAATGAACTTCGGTTCAGAGAAAGCAAAAAGGACTAGAGCAATTTACTAATGACGCGGGAAAGATGGAAATGGGGTCAATAGGGGGAGGTAAAACGAATAATTGTTGAAACAAGTAAGCTGCCGGACAAAGCGGACGTCAGAAAAAAAGAGAGAGAGAGAGAGAAAGACGGTAAGGCAGCGAGGTTAACTGGGCAGCGCCCGGTATGCTACCCTACACGTGGGAAGGGGAACGGAGGGAGAGATAGAAAAGGGAGAAATTGTAAAAAACAAGCTGGCTGCTTCATAGAGTGTGTGACGGTGAGTTGGCGAGACAGGCCGTGGACTGAATAACGACCAAAGCAAGGGCGTCGAAACGTGATAGTAGTAAAACGACGGCTTCTGTGTGTCTTTTGAAACAGGTATCCCAAGAGTAGAGAATAAAGAAATACAACAACAGAAAAAGAACATTTTTATTAAATAAAATGTGCAGGCCATCCTTTATGCTTCTTCTCACCCAGTGCTTTACTGACGATCTACGCTTTTGCACTAAATGCGGCATTTTGTGTGCCTACTTGAACACTGGTGACGAAATCGCTCGAATGAAAAAATAATATCTACGCTAGTTTCATTTTTCATGTTATTTTCCGCTTGCACCGTTTCTTTCCAGGTATCTAGAGGCATACCTATTGACAGTTTTATAGAATTTGCAAGTATTTCTGGTTGTAACACCTGTCTCGATCAAAAAGAAAGGTTTTGCATTCAACGTGAAGGCGTTCGTATTCGTTCGTGCATAGTGTCTGTTTTATGCAATATACTTATATCCGATTTTCACAATCGCTTTGCTTCGCTCTTTCATGATGAGAATATTTTTACGATTTTGCTTTTCGTTGACGACTGCCCTGTAATTGTTAAAAGTGCTAGTCGGCAGCAGAAACTGCAATCAGTCCATGACCTGATAAAGATTTTTAGATTATATGGGGACCAAACCCGTGTACAAGGGGGGCGGGAGGGGGCTCTGGTCCTACCCCGAAATAGCGCTCACTATGCCTAGCTGTCCTGATTTTATTAGCAGTGCGCTTATTGAGCTTCAAACGCGCCTCCCACTTTCTCTAAAAAAAAATCCTGGCTATGTGCCTGATGGAAACGCTATGAAGACCATGCAAGGCGCCCCCGTTGATATCGCCACGAATTCCAGTTCTTTGTTGACAATTTTCTAACCAAAAAGCACACTTTAGTAGCTACAAACTCAGCTTGAAAGATCTTAATAGGCGCATTCAGAACTTACAAAATTTTTTGTGACGGTTACGATTGTGTAAACGCGATGTTCAGCTATAGCTGTTCAGGTGGTTCTTTGTCGCGACGTATTGAAATACAGAATTTAAGAGCGACATGCACATAAGTATTCTTAAAGAAGACTCTTTTTCGTTTTCCGCCCATACTGTTTCTTCGACTTGTACTCCTCTCTAGTGCGCAGTTCTAGTTGCGAAGCTTAACAGAAGCGAAGCCTCTACATGGGCGGAGTGTTTCGCAGCAGCCGCCACAGCTTGCGCTTGCCACCTTTCTCCATTCTTGCCATACTGTCCGCCCTTTTTACACGGTATGCACCCACAAAGTTCTTCCCGTGGCAACCTCTCTCCCGTTGCGCAATCCTCCTCTCTCGCCACAATCTTCTTCTTCGATGGCAACCCTCCTCCTTGAAATAAGCGACCCCACCTAGTTAACCTCCCTGCCTTTCCGTTCATCACTCTCTCTCCGGTTGGTTCCCGTTGCTGCCATGCTTCAGTTCCTTCAGTTGCGCATTCTCACGCTTTACTCATACGTTCTCCTTCCACGGTGGACAACCTTCAGTTGAGCATCTGTCTTCTTTCGCCATAACCTCCCCCTTCCACGTTTACCACCCCCAGGTTAATCATTCCTCTGCTGCCACCCACCGGCTGTTCCTTACTCGGCGTTCCCCGTACCATCCCTATTCCACGATAACAACCTCTTGACTGCACATACCTTCGCTCTCGCCTTATCACGGCCCCTTGGTAACTCTCCACCTCCTTTCCCGTCGCCACTTTCTTCCGGTAACGCAAAGTCCTACCTCTACTGCTGCTACTGCTGCTGTTAATACTACTACTACTACTACTGCTACTGCTACTACTACTACTACTACTACTACTACTACTACTACTACTACTACTACTACTGCTGCTGCTACTACTGCCATTACTACTACAAATATAAGGGTGACTACGACGACACTAAGCACAGGTAAAAGGATTCTAACAGCTGTTGCTGTAAACGAGATACAGCTGTAAACTGCATGCGCAGTGCTCTAGAGGTGTGCTGCCCAGGAAAGAACCAGCAAAGTTTGAAAGAGAATGCGACGAGGCTACAAAAGCAGGCGCAGCAAAATAAGCCTTGACTTCGGTCATGAAGAGCCTCATAAAAGCGGTAAAGGAGGGCATGCGATGAAAAAAGGAGACACGACGGACAATTTGAAGAAGTGACGTTTGGCAGGAGCGTACTGGCACTTTTGTCTCACAGCTCACAGCTTGAAAAGGTCGCAGCTAAGTATTCGACCAGAGTTGATTTGTTTTCTGATAAACTGGCAATGCTAAGCACGAAGCTCGAGAAATCAAGAAAAAATTGTGCCTGTTTGAAGAGCCAGGATAGTCAGTTTGTTGATTGCACCACAAATGCGGTATGCAGAAAACCTTTGATTTCAGCGCACTGCTCGTGCGCACCCTCATTAGTCCTGAAGGTACTGGCGTGCGCGCAAGTGGTCGCCACCTGGCACCATATGAATCCGTCAGGGTGATCTGGGCATGAGCAGTGGCGCCCCTCCGAAACAGATCGCGGTTGCGGATAACGGATTTCGCTACGCTTACTCTGTTTACCGATCGCTGCAAGCGGTTTGAGGAATGCATTCTAGCATTTGACCAAGGCGGAGTCACAGGCAGAACCATAAGCAGAATCATGTGGCAGACATTGGTCATCTTCTTTATTAGCAATGCAGGAAGTAATGTTATTTGAAAGCTGTGAGTTACGTTACCCGCACGACGGCATACTTTTGTGACAGATGCGTATGATGTGCTAGATTTTAAATTTGTTTCATCACTTGGTTTGCTAGCTTGACTACTGGGCGTGTTAATCTGCATTCTCCTATCCCGTTCTTTCATCAGTCGTATTATTCAGCCTATTCTTTCTTTTGCTATATTTTTAAGTGGGCCTGTCTAATTCCGCATCTGACAGAAAAAAACCTGCGGATAAATACGTATATTCCTAAGCAACTAAAACTATTTTTACCTATGGTACGTTGCATCGGACTGTTTTTTGCCAGTTGCCCTTCATCGTGTCATCGAGAAAACAATTCAATACAGATACCAATCGATGCGAGAAGATACCTGCCAAAATGTCCAGACAGGGTATAAATCAAATTGTGCATGATGAGCGTCGATAGGGTATGCTCGTCTTCCCATAGCTGAATATTTTTCATTTTCAAATAATAATAATAATAATAATAATAATAATAATAATAATAATAATCATTGGTTTTTGGGGAAAGAAAATGGCGTAGTATCTGTCTTATATATCGGCGGACTCCCGAACCGCGCCGTAAGGGAAGGGACAAAGGAGGGAGGGAAAGAAGAAAGGAAGAGAGAGGTGCCGTAGTGGAGGACTCCGGAATAATTTCGACCACCTGGGTATCTTTAACGTGCAGTGACATCGCACACCATACGGGCGCCTTTTTGCGTTTTTGCGTTTTTGCCTCCATAAAAACGCAGCCTCCGCAAGAGGTCACTAAACATTCACCTTAGTTGCACTGAAGAAGAGGGCAAAGCGTTCGTTCAAATGTATAATACTTTAATGCAGTGTCCGTAAGGACGCTACCACACAGACCCTCTAGTTTGAAATAAACTTTCCATGTTTTGAACACAATGGGACCAGCAACATACGGGATCACCAGGAGGAGCATACAGTCCAGCGCTGGATAGCCCTCCACAGAGGGAATTACTTTCAATTCATATATACCACGCGCGCCTATACACCCTTAGTGGGGTTGGCACCCCCCCCCCCCCCCCCCCCGGGGATCTGTCCTCTCTCCTTTCCTCTTCAATGTCACACTCATCCTCCTTGCCCGCAAACTACAAGCTATCCCTCACCACCTTTGGCATACACTCTATGCTGATGATATCACTCTATGGACCACCCATGGCAGTGATGGAGACATAGAGAATACTGTGCAGTCGGCAGCTGCCCACACCGAAACACATGCGCAGAGTATCGGACTCTCATGCTCTCCGGAGAAGTCGGAGCTCCTTATACTCCGTCCCACAACCCGAAACTGCCCCACAGCCCCCATAACCGTGACACTAGACCGGTACATCCCGGAGGTACACACTCTTTGGGTACTGGGCCTCCACATCCAGAACAACGGGAAAAACGCTCTCACCATCCAGAAACTCAAGCAGACGGCGCTGTCGATATCCCACCTAATCTGCCGAGTTTCTGGACACCACCGGGGCATGAAGGAGCATGACCTATGTCGTCTCATTCATGCCTTCGTCCTCAGCCTCTTTCTCTTCAAGCTCCCCTACCTGAAACTCCAGGCCACAGAAATCTCCACGCTGGATGCCATGATCCGAACAGCATTTAAGACAGCACTACACCTACCCCTAAATACCTCAATCAAAAAACTCCTCCAGCTGGGCCTACACAACACGATAGGTGAGCTTATCGAGGCCCACCGACAGACACAATACATACGTCTCACGAGAACCACCACCGGCAGACACATCCTACACACCCTCGGCATCAGGATACCAGCCACGAATCCCACACAGCTCCCGGTCCTCCACCACATTCACCGCGAACTACTTATTAAACCTACCCCTAAAACATGCACCCCACCTACCACGAACCCCACCGCAGAGATCGCGCACGGGCGCTCCACAAAAACTATGGCATGGAACCGGATGCCGTTTGGGTGGATGCCGCATGCACAGGCGAGGACGCGGTTGTAGCCATCACGAACCCCTCCCTACAAACGATTGTTACCCTTCACATATCCCTCACTGCACTTCGAAGGAGGCTGAAGAGACCGCTATTGCCCTAGCCATCAGGCGCAGGGAGACCCGGTATATACTATCGGACTCTAAAACTGCCATACTAAATTTCGCCCGCGGGAGAGTTCACGTCTTTGCATTTCGCATATTGAACTCTCTCACCGCACACCCGCCCCGCCACATGGAGCTGATATGGGTGCCTGCCCACTCCGGGAATCGCGGAAACGAGGCTGCCAACGCTTTAGCCCGAGGTTCTCTCACCGGGCACCGGCGGCCTCCGATCTGGGGTTCTCACGGGAGCGCATGCATTCCTTCAGTGAACTGACGCAGGCCTGCAAAGCCGAGCGTCGGCTGTACCCCCCACCCCATCCCTTCCTCGACAATTATCATCAGGCACTTTGGAGGCGGTTCCAAACACGCACCTTACCCTCCCCTTATATACGCTCGCGCTATCACCAAGTCCACACAAACTCCTCCTGTACCCTCTGCCACCACCCCAAAGCCACTCTCGATCATATCCTTTTCCTCTGCCCGGCGGATCCTCCCCCGCGGGACCTGGAGCACCATACCACTTGAGGGGGGGGGGGGGGCTTGGGAGACCCTACTGCACTCCGAGGACCCGGCCAAGCAAGCCATCGCCACAGGCCGGGCTGCCAGCGTCATCAGCCTCCGGGACATAAACGTTTGAGTGCAGTGGGGCCGTGCGGGGGCCCAAGGACCTGTGCGTCCTAAACTCCCCTGTATGTAATAAATTTTACACCACCACCACCGCGCCTATACCCCTCCCCCCTTTAAGGAATCTAAAGAACAAAAACGGAGAAGTCAATGGAATTCTTTCCACGTTCCTCAGCAGAATTCTGGTTAATGTCCTTGCCTTTCCCTCCTCCTCTTTATCTATCTCAGCAGAAAGCAAGTGATATTAGCAGGCTGTTGTGTGCGGTGAGACGGTCGTGACTAAATGGGCATCCGTAGGACTCGAGAATTTCCACCCAGACATAACGGTGCGCTCAGTACAAAACCACTGCACGAATTCTGCCGGGGAGCATTCACATGGAGGCAGCTGAGAGGCTCCACCCTCGGAGCCGTAACGCTGCTCAAGGTCGTAGATCGCTTCACTTAATATCGCCGCACCAACCTCCGCGAGAAGCATGCAGGAGCCGCATCAGGTAGAATTTGGCAGTGAACAAGACACGACACTCCTGACAAAATTGGATTGAACATAGCGGGTTCAGTAGATTGTTGAATGGCTGTCGCCAGCCACGCACTTCTTGAAGTCCGCTATACCACCGTCCAGGTAAAGCCAAGGGCAGTAGAGTTACGGTAACTCAACTAAAACATAGCGCACTACCTTGATCTCACCTTGTTATATTCTCTGCTACAAGCTTTTTTCTACATCCTCTCGAGCATGATGCGAGAGTCAAACAAGCCCAGCCCCGCCCCTTTAACAAATGTTTCCTGGTTAATTTTCAAATTTACTTGATGAAAGGGGCTTACTGCATCACCCCAGCTTCTCCGCAGATACGAGAAAAATCCCTCTAACTACGTTCGAGTTTCCTCAGTTTAATAACACCGTTCTCAGCGTTTAATTAAATAAAAATTCCCTTTGTATATTTTTCCTGCAGGAATGCAAGTTAATCAAGACTCGCTACACTATGTCTCTTTTGAAGGGCAAGAAATGACTGAGCCGGAAGGTAAGCGCACGTCATGCTCGTCAGATTACGGCATCGTCAAAGTCTGCCGGTGTTATTCATTTCGGTGTGAAATTAAAAACAGCGTTCAAATATACAAACTTTTACGGCACTCAAATTTTTGAACGCTGAGACTACTTTATGTATAGAAAGAGTCGACAACTTCTAAAAAAGAAAACTATGGGCGAGAAAAGAAACCCGGAGGGCACGAAAGTGTAGAACATGTGAGAAGTAACGTCACTGGACGTGCAACTGCCCGCCATAGCAGCGTAGACACCACTCGTGTTTAAATGAACAGGCTGGCATGCGAGGCTTCACTTTGCGTCATGGAATTCTTGACGTTTTCCACGGTGAGGCTTGCCTGTGAACTCAAATTATTAGCAAGAAAGATATCGAAAAATAAATAGGGACCCTCGCAGGGTTAACATCAGCACACCGTGACGCCACTTCGTCGGTTAATAACGATAATATGTAGCCCTGTTCCCTGGTCCCGCGTATTAATTACAGTTGGCTGCGTTTCCCAAGCGCTACTTGCGACATGAGTGGCGTCGGCCTCCCGGTCCCATCCATCACAGCTGTCTCCAGCAGTCGAGATAAATCCCCGGATTAGGAAGACCGGGCAACGACACGAACGATGCTCCCGACTGATCGAAGGAGAATTGATGGTCTCGTTACCTTACATACGGATGGCCGAATAGGTAAACAGGGACTGCTCGTGGGCTCAACTGGCCATGCTTAACTTGATACGAGAGGCTGAGTGAGTGCGTGTGCCTTACGACATGCGTTTTTTTTTTTTGTTCGATTATCAAAAGAGTTGCATAGGTGGCCTCATCGAATCATTGTATATGCACATGGTGGAGGAGTCTTAGTGTTGCTGTGACCTTTTTATACCAGGATCTCTGTTGAATCGACTTGAATTAGATTGAATTGAATTGGATCTTGGGGAAAGAAAATAGCTCAGTATCTGTCTCACATATAGGCGGGCACCTGAACTTCGCCGTAAGGGAAGGCATAAAGGAGTGACTGAGAGAAGAAAGGAAGAGGTGCCGTAGTGGAGGGCTCCGGAATAATTTCCGCCACCTAGAGATCTTTAACGTGCACATGACGCAGGAAGGTGTTCAGCCTTCATCTCGGACCAATCATTTTCGAAAACATTTCAGAGCCCTATCTGATTTGGGTAGCAAAAGGCGCTTAGCCGCGCAAAACGGCTCCTGTTGCATTATCCGCACTTCGCCCAAGAGGGAACACTTATCTCTGCCAGGCATACTGCTTACTGCTTGCGCGCAGCGCATTTTATCTGACATCAGTTATTTTAACTATAATTTATTGCTCAATCACTGCGGCAACTATTGCACATAAAAATACAACTCTTACTTAGATAATTATAGTCACGAAACAACCCGTGATACATTAGTTGTGAGGGCGAGATCTTCTTCTATCGACTTCAGCCTATACTAACTAAACTGTCGGCGCGAAAGTTTTTTATTATTAACAAAAAGCGCAACTGATTTTCCTAAAACATTAACTTTCCACATTACTGTAGAGCACAGTTAACCAAATTGTGATTCTGGGGTACAAAACAAGGAAATCAAGCGCTCCTTCTCCGATCTTTAACCTGGACTCAGTGCCAAGTGGCTATAACAACAAACTTTGCAAGCATTGAAGGACGTTTCGTAGCGTGCTCTTTCTTCAAGATTCTGTGTGCATTCGGCTGTTTGTGCACTTTATACTTTAATTGCTAGACTGCAGCACGTTACAACCGTCTTAACATGCCCCTAATTTTGTATGGCTCATCTACTTCCTGCGATCCCACAGTTGCACAGCCTGAGGTGATTTTCTACCCTTCTGCCTATTGAGCACGTGGCAATTGGCCTCACCTGTAAAAGACGCCTATGTGCTAATATTGACTTTTTGCCTTTTTTAATCGGTTTTTTGCACATGTATTTTCTTCTCACGCGGAGAAATAGAGAGAAAAAATATTTTTGATCCAGGGCCTGTCCAATGCCGTTTTTAGTCACATGCCAGCAGGTTCCCTGCGTGGTGGTCAACGCGAACGACATGAAGCTTCCCGATATTACGCTCGCATCTGTACACATTTGTGATGTTAAGCGGTTGTTTTCGTCGGTGAGTGCACTATGCATTGCTGGCCATCAGCGTTTTAAAATTGAGACCGGAAAAGTGCTGGTCTATTTTTGAAAGTAGGACGGCCAAGTGGGGGGGGGGGGGGGGGGGCGAAGAGCAAGAAGTGTCGCCAGCACGCGCGGGGCAGACAGCTCGCATGGAAAATGGTTCTCTCGGAGGTGACATGGAAAGAATCACTGCTGGCAGTTGAAGTTTCTGTGTGGTTGGTGATCTTGGGAAATTGGTTGCAGATATGGCGTTGGGTGAAAAAGTGGCAGGTTAAAGGGGTGACACTCCGAAGGGACGGAGGGATAGAGTGCAGGTACTGATAGGGCGAGCATGGGCGGCAACGTGCATGTGTACTGGCTGGCAAGGGGGCGAAGTGCGGAAGACTGCGCAACTGCTGCCGCTGAAAGATTGCTGTGTGCGAGATATCACGGCTGAGTTGGCGCACATGAAATTGCGGAGCACTTTCCAAATAAGTCCTACATTATCTGGCATACGCCATTTCGAGTGTATTTAAATAGAGAACGAAAAAAAAAAATTTTTCAAGCGCTCGCAGAGATCAAGAACCGGCCCGTAAGTAACCGCGCTAGCTGTATACCCCGGCTAAATTCTTGCGAAACTAGCTAAGCCGAACGTAGAAGCCTCTTTTCCGACTCGTCTTCGCTTACTGCAAACATGGAAAACCAATACCGATAACCTGTTATTTTTGCTGACACCGGCAGGCAGGAGTACTCATGATGACTCAGTAAAGCATAACAGAGCGCAGCTAGTGCTTGTTGTGCACGAGTTAATTCGGATGGCGGAGAGAACGCAAAACAATGCCTTCTAGGCCTTCAGTGTGGCAAAAGCAAAAAAAAATGTTCTACGTGTGTGCGGTCAGTAAGGTGTGAACAATTCGCCGTCCTTGTCTTACATTTGGGGAATGTGTTTCATTGAGAAAGTTTTTCCACTGTCATTTACTTAACTTTATTTAAGGGGGAAGGGGGCGTTCGTTAGCCTGGTTGATGAACAGTAAACAAGAAACGTAATGGAACAACTCTACCAGGCATTTGCGTTTTTGCCAGTGCACAGCCATTTCGATGTTATGCCGTAAACGAAAAATGCTGTATTCAGACGCTGTGAAATAACAATCACACAGGAAGCTACTCAGCATGTGCTGTCTCTTATTTATGCACTGCGGGACTGAGCTGAATACAAACCTTTGTCTCTCAGGTTTATATAGTAGTGTAACAGGCGAATTTTATATGTTCCAAATATAACATGTCCCAAATTGAACGTGTTATTGAACTCAATAATGTTTCAAACGAAATCTATTACAATCTGAGAGTGTTTCGATGTGAGCGTTTCAAATTTAATATTGTTTTAAGTGAAGAGTTTCGATCTGAGAAGTGCTTAATGCCGTGTACCAACTGAAATGTGCATATATGGCACACTGTAGTCTTTATATTCACTATGCTGTACCAGAACTGCTACTGTACTGTGCACAGAGGGCGCCAGGTTTTGTGGAGGAACACTTAAGCGGCTTCTACACGTCACCTTCTTTTCTCCTTGAGAAATATATTAAAGTAATTTTCATTTGAGCTGAAGAACTTCTTCCAGCTGTGTATACTTATCTATTTTATGAATCTCAGTAATCACATCGCTTTCGATTCAGCCGTGTGTATTTTGGTCAGTTCCTTTGTGGCCTCTCGTTGTTAAAGATAACCGTTAGATCCCTTAGCAGCAATATTTTGACGCGCTGTGGTTATGAAGGTAAACAAACAAGTAAATCATACCTTCATATATGTTCGTAACCCTGGTAGCTCGGGCAATTCGGTGAGGCTTAGCTGCCACTTCAACGGCCGAAAAACTGGCGAAACCTTGTGTGCTTCACGTGCTTTTTTTTCGCTGAATTTAGTCCTCTCTTCACAAAACTTGTTTTGTGTATTTCTCTAGACAACTACACAGGATATCACGATGTTTAAACTGCAGCTGTTGTACGATTTGCACAGCGCCGCAAAGCGTCTTTTTTCTGGAGAAAAGCTCCCAAAATTTTAGCTCAGTTACAGTCAAGCCATCGCAGAAGTGCATTCCTTCATCTCGGACCCTACGATGGGCACAGCACCATCGCAAATCTATTAGAACGCCGATGAATTAAGTGGCTCTCTCAAAGCGCATAGGCTAAGCACCGTGGGCCAAAATTCAAGTGACATTCCACGTCGTCTACCGGGCGCCACTTCTGGAAATTTCCTCGTAAGCCGAAAATTCCGCAAGCTCTGGCGGTGTTCGAAGACCTTGTCGAATATTTCCTGTCCCCCCGCGACCGACTCTAATGTCTCCATGAGCTGTTCCTTAACGACCAACTGTCGCATACCTTCAGCCTTTGAATGCCTTGACGAAATGGAAAATGTTCCCTTTCGTTTCGGCATTTCGTCGCTCACTTGGCTGAGTCATTTGGTGGGCCCCCTGTTCGAATTCTCGCATTTCACAGGGTGTCATTCACGGCCACATTCTCTTTCCTTTATTCAGCCTCAACGCAAGTTCGAGGTAAATTACCCCTTCGAAAGCAATGTGTGTGCTCAGGATAGCATTTTTAAGGTGCGGTGGTGGGAACTACTCTCTTTATCATTTCCTACTTCATATCCATTTCAGGATAAAATCGAAGGTGTCTGAAAAAATATACAGGCTTTGTACGCGTTGTAAAAGTAAAACAGCTTCGTATTCCTAAGCGGAGCAGTAATAAATGAGGCGGCCTAACGTCAGTGTGCGGCAAGATTAAAGAATAGCAGACGGTTCGAAACTCATTCTTTTAAATGGACACCCAAGACTCCCATCCCTGGATGCTATGCTTTGAGACGCAGCCTAATATCTGTACATGCAAGTTTAGTTACGTTTTCTAGCTTGGCATATTTTCGCTGTTTCAATATTATTCTTTTTTTTTCTGCTAGTCAAGATCAAAGACTCGCCATTACGAAATGATTCGCCACTTTTTCACAGCTTTCAAAACAATACGGCGCGTTTACTTTGTGCAAATCGGCCGGTGGCGCAGTTGGACTTAATAACTGTCTTCGATGCAACAGCGAAGGAACTGATGTGTTTTTGCAGACAAGAGTTCAGTTTCAGATTTATTTTGTCTTTGCTACAACATAATGCATTAGTATTCAAGCTTACTCTGTGAGGCAGCAGCACGAACATGCTCTGTGTCCGACGTGCTGACTCTTCTGCGGAAGTTACAAAGGGTCCAGCAGAATGCGGCGGCTGAAGTTTCAGCGCGTTTGAACGTCAAAAGGCAGCGTTAGTAGTCGGCAAATTTTCTATTGTATTCATAGCCACCAGGACAGCACCAATGTTTATAGGCGCAGAGCAGTCAGAAGCTTTTCTTGCGTGCAGTATGTTTCGACACCCGGTCTCCGATTTAATTTATCGATTTACATATCACACTTCCGGGCAATTCACAGCGCAACGAAGCAAAGTAGACATTAACAGACGTATTTGACTTCCGCAGTGTATAAAGTATACAACACATTTTATCTAGCATTTATTTTTTTCTTCGTTCTGCGTAGTATGCGGGATACTTTCTTTGTATATGACTATACACCTAACTTTGTAATCTAGTGTGTAAAACTTACCAAAACATGTACTGTGTATTGTGCATCACAACCTACTGTGAAGTGCATTATTAAGTGACTAGCAACATATATCATCGCCATCCCCATAAGGCTGACTGCGCCCACTGTAAAACAAAGGGCTCCCGCAGATCTCCCCCACTAACACTGTGCTATATATAATACAGTGTAACTCTACGCAGAGTACAATGCTCTCTCAGCACGGTGCGATGTTTTATTTGCCAACTGAAAAAAATTCAGCAAAGTGTACCTCTTACAGCACTGCTATCAGGAAGCAATGCCGAACATTCCTAATTAATCCTTTTTCCTGCACTACACTTTAGCACGCTTTTGCGCATTAGGTTCTTCCATTCCTTCCCAAGTTGTCTTTCTACGAAGAAAAGAGCATGAAGTATTTAGCCTTGGGAAATGCAACCAACCTACCTGAATTAAAAAAAAAAGAGGCTCGAGTGTTCGGTCCAATAAAGAACTTTAAGCAACTAGTACCTCCTAACTTTGAACTCAAAAAAACAACCAAGCAGGTCGACTGGTAAACCAAGAACGAGCACTGGTGTTCCAGTACCTCTTTTTTAAGTGGAATGAGCAGCCGTTCCGTCTGAAGGAATTCTACAAGCGCCTGCTTCTCGCTCATTTACTGAATGGAACAAACTGCCCTTCATTTTAGAAGCAATACGTTATTTATGGTCTGTACTGTACAATATTTTGTGCTAAGTAATCTCACGGATCTTACAGAACACGTCTTGGGAAGCTGAACATTTCTCAGTGTTGCAACGACTCATTTCGGTTATTATATGGTCTGTCCAGTATTTGGAATCACATACAATAGAAAACTGGGCTGGAATATAATTGCTTCATGGCGTGAAACGCTGCCCGAGTAAACAGCAGCGAAATTAGGTGTAAAATTCATCCACAGAACATAGAGTGGAACGGCATATGCCTCAGCAAGTGTGGCGTAAGGACGTAACCAACCCGCGCGAATAAAGCGCACAACTCCAGATTCCGCCGACGACAGGAGTGTCAAGAGGAAGCACAACCGGTAGGGAGCGTAACCAGCGAACCAAGAGAGTCCAGAGATCAAGCGGCGCTAGGGCGCCACCGTACTAGAAGGAGAAGTCCAGCGTAGTAGAAGAATGAACGCGAGGAGAGGATCTAAGAGAGAGCGAGAGGCACACACTGCGGCATTTCTTACAAACTATCATTTCTCATTGATGAGAACAAGGTATATACAATGTATTTTTTGTGCCTTTAGTTCTAACTTCGTCGCTACAAAGCTCGCTCTCGTTGCATTTCTTCCTTCGTTGCATTTCTTCCTTTTCACCCCGACGACGTCCCGTGTTCTCTAATTCACCGCCTTTTCCTTTGTTGGTCGCGTGCCAGATTTCAGCTTCAATCTTTCTTTTCGTGCTTTCCCGCTTCTTTTTGTCGACATCACCCTAACTGAGGCCCACGTTTTTCCTGTTGTTCTCCTTCGAGGAAGAAATTCTGACAAGAATGACATTCCCTTCTTTCCTTCTGCCCCGAAACTTTTCACTCCCTAGCCCGTCCCTATATGGACCCATCTTCTGAGGGCCATACTGAGAATGAACAGCATTCCGTCGCCTCGGGGATTTATCATTTTGCATTGATCGGATCACTCTGCGTACTCTCACATTAGCGCAATTCTCTTCAACATTGTTTTTCCATACCTCTTCATCTATGCCGTCCTTACAGTAGGATTTGCAGGCACTGCCAACAACGTGCAGTGTGAACCGTCTCTCTGATCAGCCGAAACTACATAAAAAATGTAAAAGGAAACAAAATGTTCTCCTTCCGACCATCGGATACTAGCCACGAAGAGTGACACCAGCAGAGCGTGTTGGATTGGCGGCGATGGTAAAATTTAGGGCGATTACCTTATCTTCCTACCCTTCGGCGCTCTTCTCCAAACAACCTCTCATTCTCACGGTTCCTGTCATCATTATACATAGTGCTGTTCAGAGCCTTGCTCTTTTCAGCCTCTTTCTGCAGCTCCTGTTGGCCTCATCAATGGCTGCTGAAAATTTTTTGCGCTTTCTTATTGGCGGTAAGCAAACAGGTCACCGAAAGACGGAATGACACGTATTGTTGCTGCCTTTACGATGTCACTGCTGCATTTCTTGGTAAGACTTTTCAATCATACCATAACTTTAGACACCATATCTTGTTCCGAAGGCAATTGCTATCTATGCAAAATGTATTGTGGCAACGGAGTTTGATTCTAAGCCGTATAGGGGTGCCCTTACAGTAGGGAAGCCCTTAGAGTGAGCGCAATCCTTCTGCTTGCCTTGCACATATTTAAAGCTTAAGGGGTGCCAAAAGTAATCCGCTTCTATACTAAGACAAAAAACCCTTTTGATTGGTACATTTCGGAAATTAAAAAAAGAGCATTCGTATTTGTTTAAGCAACTTTTTTTTGTTTTTGTAGAATCTCTAAAGTTATATTTTACCAGTTTTCAACGCTACTGGAATGGCTGTTTTTACCTTGTGCCACACACAGAACGCAGGTGTGCTATTTTTAACGAATAAAATTCGTTTCGAAATCAATCAGAAGAATTAGCCTTGAGCACGGCATCCAATTCGAAGACAAGAGAACCGATGGTCGTAAAAGGTAACGGACTAGACTGCAAGAGAAGGCCAATGAAGCAGTATAGAAAGAAAGTTAGGCGGGCGGATGAGATTAGGAAGCTTGCGGCGATAGGGTGGCCTCAGCTGGCCCAGGAGAGGGATAATTGGAGAGAAATGGGAGAGGCCTCTGCCCTTCAGCAGGCGTATTTAGGTTGATGGTGATGATGAATATTGTGTTTTGGGGTAATATACACTACAATACATGATGTGTATCCGTGGCCTGCATTGTATTCATCTCTGTTTTCCTGTCCACGTAACAGAGGTAGGGCAGCTGTTCGTGGATATTGGTAAGCCTGCCAGTTTATTTCGCCTAGGCTGTTGAATACTAGCCCATCCAGCTTCGCAGCAAATTTTCACTGAAAACTATACTCAGCATTGCGACTTTGAATAAAAGTCTTACAAATCTTAGAAATAAAAGCCAGTAATTCATAAAGGTTTTTATTTCAAATTGAAAATATTGAGCAAAGATAAATTCTGTAAACTTTTAATACAGTGCAGCCTCGTGAGGCTCACTCTAATATTTTAGCGCTAAACGCTCGCTCCTTCACTAAATAAATACAAAACCAGTGTGCACTGTTGAGCGTCAAAAACCTTTCGAGGCGGTTCTTTTTTTTTATTTCCTACTAGAGTTACCTAAGTTAGGTCCTGTAGAGATAACGGCGTAACTTTTATTCCTTCTAGAAGTATTATGTCGTAAGCAAAAATTTACCGACGTCACTATGATCGCAATCAGCGAGGCCACGTAGACGGCAGAACGAAAACTTTTCCCAATGATGTTCCGTCAATTGCGCCCTGCACCAGCTACGCCCAAACTATGCCCGGAATTATAGTAGCGTCACCCAACCTGATCCCTGCCATCCCCAGCCATCTTCCACTTCCGCTAAAGTCTTTTAACGACATTCTTAACCTATACACTGAATTCATGAGTGCGGGTTAAGTGAGACGCCTTAACGTAAGCACTCATGCTTAAGGAAACCGGAAATACGCGTAGTTACCGCATGGTTAATTTCAGTTTCATGTAAGCTGTCTACGTAAAGCATGACGGCGCGCTCAAACAAGGAAGAGAATTTTGCTAGCCCCGGCGTCTGCCATCGATACTGAAGCGCCTGAGCTAATAATAATAATAATGATAATAATAATATTAATTGGTTTTTGGGGAAAGGAAATGGCGCAGTATCTGTCTCATACATCGTTGGACACCTGAACCGCGCCGTAAGAGAAGGGATAAAGGAGGAAGTGAAAGAAGAAAGAGGTGCCGTAGTGGAGGGCTCCGGAGTAATTTCGACCACCTGGGGATCTTTAACGTGCACTGACATCGCACAGCACACGGGCGCCTTAGCGTTTTTCCTCCATAAAAACGCAGCCGCCGCTGTCTGATTTGAACCCGGGAACTCCGGATCAGTAGCCGAGCGCCCTAACCACTGAGCCACCGCGGCGGGTCGGCGCGCTCAAAGAAACAATATTCGTGTAGTCATCGAGGCAGCCTGCTGGCGATCCCAAGTGCAAAGGAGTGAAGAGCTTCGGTGCGTCAATGTTCGCGAAGACGGACGCTGCATCCCTTTCTCGTGTCATATGATGATACTAAGAAAACAAAAACTTTGCTTAAGTGAAAACAAAACCTCTATGATGTCTCATGCGAAACACCGTAATCGACGTTTCGCTCGGAGCACTCTGAGTGTGGCAACGTTGGCTACTCTGAAATTACCTCGCAAAGGTACACAGAAAGGGGAAACTGAGCTCATTACAAATTTAGGCCAACACGACTGTTTTAGAGAGTCACAAGCGCTTCCTTGCAGGCACAAGAAAGTGTCTGTCTGCACTCGAGCTTGCTCGCATGATTTGTTTTTTCCTGAATGGGAGCAGCTAGTAGATGTCTAAATGCAAGATATCTGTACACAGCAGTGCGGACGACAAGGGAAAATAAGCGGAAGTTTGTCGTAGCTGTTTTCTGGACATCGTCTTCTTTGGCGCAAGCTTCCCTGGCACGTAGTGCCTATTCAGCTGTGCGTGTTGTTTAACAGCGGGGTCAGAAGGTAGGCAGCGCAGCGAACGTAACGCAAAGATAGTAAAAGTGAGCGGCACATCGTTGTGTTAACTCTGCCGTCTTTCTCAGGAACTTCACTTCCGGTTCTTTTGTTCCTTTTCCCCGGAGACTAACAAGCGCCCGCTTCCTTTTTCGCCCACTTTTCCCGTTCTTCCTAAAAGCGGAAGCTCGGTAAGGTCGCACAAGGCCGGCACGCACAAATCAGGGAGCACAATCGATTCGAGCCGACTGCGGTTCACACCAAAAAACTTCTAGAGTGTTCTTATCGTTTTTCCTTTTTTTCTTTGTGCGTTGAAAATAATAAGAGGTGAGAAAAAGGTGTGTGCACATGATCTGGCCTGACTCTGGTGTTCCCAAGTCCCGCGATTGGCCACGCGGGACCCCTTTCCGGACGATCACAGTGATATTAAAGTCGAGACCATTGTTCTGTGCCAGATGACGATGCCTCTTCAACACCGGACTTTCCTAGCGACATCGAAGTGCAAGGTTTTGCCGCAGACTAAGGTGTGCCATGGGTGTCCGAATAGACGGAAGACACGTGCTGAAGCAAACCACTAAACTAACGGATCTTTTTGGTCGCGGTCCGTCGAAAAGGAAAACTCGGCATATTTGCTCTCACTGCGAAGCGCTTCATGGTACAAGCTAGGATGCAATGACGTGTCAGGAATATTGCAAACTTCTCATGCGGCAGCCTGGTTTTAAGAATGCTTTCCCATTTGGCGCCAGCTATGCGTTTTCCAGATATGCTTGAATGTTTAATATGTACAGTTCATCTATAAGCAATTTTTATGCGTAAATAATTGAAGTTATCACACCGAGCGCAATGGTAAACCTATGTCAAGGCATTACAACATTTCTCCATTTTTTTCATCGTGGTCTGTGGCTCATTTCATTTCCTCCAGGAATATTACGATTTTAAGCGGCTATAAAGGATTCCTCTGTGATTGTATGGCGGCGCCCACTTCAATGTAAGTTGTATATATATATATATATATATATATATATATATATATATATATATATATATATATATATATATATATATATATATATATATATATATATATATATATATATATAAGCAAAAGGAAATGAGCTCGTTTGACAAACATATTAAGGAAGCCAACAGTCACCGAAACCAAGGTGCATAAGGGAATGTTTGTAATTTTTTTTATTCGTAGTGCCAATCAATCAGTTTAAAGAAAATTACTTATAAAGCAGCAGAAAAACAACCATGCCGCCGGTGGGATCCGAACCCACGACCTCCGAATATCGCGTCCGGTGCTCTTACCAACTGAGCTACGGCGACGTCTGTCCAATCTGCTGCTTTCGTGGGTATTTATGTTCACTGGGTGTAAGCGAACCTTGAGAGTGTTCACCAGCGCCACCCTCGTCCATAGCGGTGGACGTAGCACGTCCTGTAATACCGCGAGTGTGACGTAGAACGTCATCTAACGGCGAGGGCGGAAACTGTGCGAGAGCCCTCTTATGCTACCTATGGCAACAAGACTGCCAGAACCGAGACCCCCGTTAAGCTATTAGCAGACATGGTAAAGGAAATGAGGGGCTCGTTTGACAAACATATTAAGGAAGCCAACAGTCACCGAAACCAAGGTGCATAAGGGAATGTTTGTAATTTTTTTTATTCGTAGTGCCAATCAATCAGTTTAAAGAAAATTACTTATAAAGCACCAGAAAAAATAACCATGTCGCCGGAGGGATCGCCGGTGGGAAACACGCAGCGCCATCTTAATCAATCAGTCATCTTCAACAGCCTCCATTTCGAAGCTCAAAATGTGTGATTCATCATTGTCTGGCTGGATCATCAAATTCAAGAATGCCGACCAGGCAGGGGTGTAAGCTGCATGTAATAAATCTCCACCTGGCGTATCAAAAAGAGGATGGGAAGATTAATATTGGAGAGCAGAAACACCGCAACGTTGCCCATCCGTTTTAATTAAAAAATGTAATGAACAATGTTCGGCTTGAAGTTCCTCTATAACACTTCTCTTAGACGTCCCAAGATGAAAAAAGAAATTTGATAAATTCTGTTATGTCGCCAGGGTGCATCCCATCCTTGTCGCCACTCAAATTAAGGGACTCGTGGGCCCAGCAGGGCGGCACAATGCACAGACAGGGAGAATAAGCATTTATAGCAAGGAATAGACCAGAGAGAATTGTGGGTGGGGTCCTCAGTCCAGGACTCCACTAGCGTCCACAGGTGATTTGGCGATGGCGACTAGCGCTCCTGGTCTCGGCATTAAGTGGTTAGGTGTGGCCATGCATCTCCCTGTAATGAGAGTAAACGTAAAGATATCACCACAGCAGGAATGTGTATCTGCGTATGCTGTTCGATGAAAGCGGAGTAGGTGGGGGAGATTGGGGGAGTGAGTGTTTGCTTGCGTTGGGGGTGGTAGCAGTCCGCCAGGAAAAGTTGCTTAAATGGCAGGTGGCGGAGACGCCGATTAAGCGGAGGGTCTCAAGGAGGGTGGAAAAATGGGTTACGAGGTGGCAGAGGATATAGCCGGTTTGCTCTCCTCGTTAGATATATTCTTGGGCTAGGGCGTCGCTCCTCACAGTGCCATCGAGGCTTGCATTTTCTGGACCCCAATCCATGACGTGGTCAACATGGAGATTTCCGTCCAGAACGCGGAGAGCCTCGTACCGGACACAACCACTCATGTGGGCGCTGGAGGCGGCTTAGGATTCCGTAAAAATTTGGGAGCTGTGGTGTCATTCATATTGATGGTGATGGCTGCAGCGATTGCTCCTGCTGCTGCCGTGTCCGGGGCTGTGAAGGAAGCTGCTAGATGGAAGTGTCATCGTGACTGACAGCAGCGCGGGCGTATCGGGGGTGCAATGCCGACGAAGCCATAACCACACACATCGCCCTGCTGGCTCGGCCGTATCGCCTACGGAGGCTGCGAAGTTGGGCTTGCAAGCGCCGGCCCAGAGTCTCAGGGATCATGTGACGAGAAACAGGGTCCGGATGAAGATGCTAGAGGAGAGTGGTGTGGAGTCTTTATTATCTCCGGACAAGCAGACGAGCTGGAGCGCTCATGACCTGCGCGCTGGGACATCTGCAAGCCAAGCCAGCGATACAGAAATTTTGCTACATAGAAGAATAAATAGTTGGTTGTGAAGAGAGAACAGGTCACAGTAATTGCCTTAGTCTCCGCGGACTCCTCAATCACTTGTTTTGGAAGGATAAGAAGGAGGAAGTGAAAAATCATAGAGACAAATGGGTGTCAGATTAAAGGGCTGCAGATTTTACTTTGGCCGCTTCCTATTCTCTAACCTTCACTGACGAATCACCGAAACACAGCCTCCAATTCTGGGACTTGATTCTGTGTCTGAGAAGAACGAGAAATATTTTGAACGATAGTATAACGCAATATCTATGATTAATGCATAATAATAGAAAAAGGAGCGCGAAATATGGCGACCTCATTTCATGATCATTTCATTCTTCTGTTTTCGTTTTCTATTCGTGCCGTTGGTTATTATTTGTACAATGCCGAGCGGTTCTAGACTTCCTTGCTAGGAGCTCGGTATGTCACATATCCTCTCCTTTCCCTCTTATCACTGCTGCCTTTTCCGCGGGACCGAAACCTCAAAGAAACACTATGATGGGTATGGAAGATGGAGAGGATCGGATATTTCTTATTATATCGAGAGCTTTATTTCTTCGCCTGATATCAGACGCTACCAAGTTTGCACTTTGCGGATACAAGCACTGGTTATTGGAATATGAAAAATAACAAAAACCAAATACAACTCAAATCGCGAGTTAGTACAGAAATTTCACACTACGCCAAATATAAAATGACGTCCAAAAGTAAAACGCAGTAACTGTGCAGCTGCAAACAAAAATTAATACTCTCTAGATACAGTATTATCTGAGACATATCGGAACGATGTGTTCATTTAGGTAAGGACAAATGCATTGCAAGAGAAGTATGAATGCCTTTCAGTTAGTTTCCAAAAGATTGAACTTGTCATTGCTAAAAGTTGAGGAGTGACGTACGGAGGCAGACAAAAAAAAGAATGAGTTTGAAAAATTTCGATGCATTATAGTTTTCTAGACTGCATTTTCAATTTGGTATTCAATTTTGTTTCACTGAAACTAAAATGGTGCACAAGAAATCCTCCCGACATTTAGAAAACATGCAGCACGACTTTCCGTTATACATCCAGTCAACGTATGCTCGAGACTCTGGCGGCGTCAGAATGTTGCGGCACAAGCACGAATTTATTGACTGTCTAGAACAGAAAAAAAAATCGAGTATATTTCTTCGCCATGAACTACTACAAATGTCTCCGGCAGCCGTAGTTTGAATTCTCGAATTTGTCTTTTAGGAAGAGTAACGCAACTTCTTGGAAAACTGGTTTGGCTTTTAGTTTTTCTAAATCGGAGAAGACAGATGCCAGCGGTTCTTCATGTAGGCTCGGTTCCAGACATAACTACACTTTCTTTTTTCTCTAAGGAAGCGATTTATTTCTTCGGGACGCGAAACATGCAGGAGAAATGCGAACTTTTGCTGGATTCCGTAACATGCACGCCCTGGGTGTGCTCTAAAATGCTGGGAAACGTCTAAGGTGAGGAAATACACGAAACGACAGCGAACAAGTTCGGTGGCTGCAGCGCCTTGACATTTTGGGAATGCGCTTTGTATTCCAAGGCACGGCACAGTGACATTTAGTCGATGGCGAATTGTCATTTTTTAAGCGGTCTTTTCATATAAACTCAGCTGTGTATAATCCTCATCCTCTACCAAAGATTAGGTGTTTCCCAGACGTGTAATTGTGATTACGTAGAATTAAGACGCAAAATTTCCCTCTTCTCGCCAGTACAGCCAAAGATCTTTCCCTAGTTCGCGGAAACGGAGGCAAAACGTGAAGCAGCGCATCCTCTGTAAAACGCAAATCATGGCTTCTCCTGCCATTTTACCGCCTGCTGTTTCCTGAGGCTCCAGCACTGGCTGCAGCCGCAAGGGCGAGCTAAGACGCGTCTCCGAACTAGTAATCACCATAGCATTGAAGCGGGAGTTTAGAGGGCCGGCCCGCAGCAGTATCCAATGTCTCAAAGACAGCAACGAAGAGAGGAAGGTGCGAATAGGAGGACCGAATGTACCGTGTCCCCGGTCCGTTACAAGGCAGCTCAGACGAGATGACTTCGCCGCCGTAGTAATACCCCAGGCTCTAATTCTCGCTGAAGCTTCAGTTCTGACTCACCTTTATAACTATGCAACGCCATTTTTTCTCTATCGAGTTCCTTCCGCAACATATCCGACTTAGGATGATCCTGTTCTTTTCTGGCAAGGTGCAGATATCTGTCCTGTTGCTGCTGCCGCTGCTATTGCTGCTGTTGGACTTGCTCACTAGCAAGGCGAGAGCTACTTCGTTGAGTGTGCTGAGAAGTAAGCGATGCGTGGGTGGAACTAAAGGTGTCGTCTCTTGCTTGTTTTCATAGTTTTGTAGCAATAGTTACATTACGGTAGCATTTTGAGCCTTCAGCGTGGCAGCGCTGCCACCCTGTGGCTACGCCGCAACCCTGTGGCTGCGCCGCCACGCTGTCACGTGATTGGTCACGTGGTGCGGAGCAACCGGCGGCGGCGCGGTGCCGTGGCTGGTCACGTGGTTCGTCAAGTAGTTGGTCACGTGACCAAGTTCCACTCGGCCAGCTATAGCTATCGCGTCCCTCCAGGTTTAACCAGAGCACCACCGCCAATTTTTGTTTTCATTTCACGGTGTTGTTCTTGCCCCTGCGATGCATCTGTCTTTAGCCTCGAGTAAGTTCCACAGTTGCAGGCTGCTCGCAGCCGCCACGTGATCTTATAAAAACTATCTGCCCTTTTTCATCAATAAGCTGAACGAACACAAAGCGGAAAGTAAACGAGACAGGCACGAAACGATGTAGTCTTCGAAGAGCATCAAAAATGCTGGCGCTTGCCAGGAGCGTGAAATAGGCGCTGGCTTGCCTAGTTCAGGACGACCCTGATCAAGAAAAATGTTTGCAACAGCACCGCAGACAAAGGGGCCGAAAGCCACAGACGCTAGCGCTTTTACTTTCTTCGATGTTGACTAGATGAGATATTGGCTGTTAAGCCCAGGATACATGGAGCGTTTTGTCGGCGATTTTCGCCCGACGGCGCGCATTTGACGCCCGGCCTCGAAAAAAACTCCCGCCGCCGCCGATCTGGCGCCGCCAGATATTGACGCGCGGCGTCCGGAGAGACCGGAAGTGGCAGCCGGAGGAAGCCAATAGCAGCGCAGAAAGCCCGCTATTCCGGTTTCGCTGCCTCCGCCGCCAACACGCCCGCCATGGCCGACGAGCGCTGCTGTGTTTGTTGCACGGAAATGTTATTATCGTGGAAATAAACGCTTCACCAGACACGAAATCTCACTTCTTTTGGAGAACAAGACCGAATCTTGGTTCGAAATGCCCGCCTTTCCTCCCTGAGGCGAAGGTGCCGAAGAAAAGCGCAGCCGATGGCAGCCACGGCTGAGCGTGCATCGAAAGGTACGCGACCGTATGCATTCGAGCACGCAAAACCTTGTAGATATCTATGCACGCGTGCTGCGATCAGTACGGTGGTGTCTAAATGAACAATTCCGTTATTCTAACAGAGGAGTCAGCGTCGCTGCTCTCAAAGAGCTCCTCCCTCAATGATATTTGCCACATGTTTATCACATTGCTTTCGCGCTGAGATGCGCGGCGGCGGACTGCCGCTTATTCGCTTTATGTATCTCCGGCCGGGCGTCGGAGCCGTCACGACATTTTCTGCCGAGCGAACATCGTCGATAAAAACGCCGCATGTATCCCGGGCTTTAGAGTAGAGGTGCCGGGCGGCGATGCTAACGCAGGGGCCTGCGTTCAGCAAGACTTATAAAGGTTAAATGCCCACGGCCGGTGGACTTTACTGAAAAACACTGGACTAGCTGAGAGATTCGGCTGAACTGGCTTATTGGCCAAAAATTGATCTCATTCAGATGAGGGCCGAAAGCTAAAAAGAATACGGGTGCTTTAATTCCTGATTTTTTGATGCCGCAGTTTCTTTAAGGTGTAAACATCACTTGATCCATTAAGCGAAATTCAAGTTTTGTAGGTTTGTGTGGTGTGTATGATGATGATGTACTCACGCTGAATGGCTCGATGGTACCGTTAAAAGAAGACGTCCGCTTGCAACATGGCAGGTGACGATTAAATTATTGATTAGTCGCGTGAGGTTGCTAGAGAAGAGCAACCTATATTGCACAAATTCCACCAGTGACAGCACCTGCTATCCCAGGGCAGTGGTGACACTCGATGGTACCCACAAAAGATGGCTTACACGTGCACCGTAGCAGGTTGTGGTGAAATGAAAAAAAAATGTTGCGGGAGGATGCTGGACAAGAGAAACCCGGTTTGCACAAATTCCACCGGTGGAAGTGACTGCCATCCCACGGCAGTGGCGGTCGTCTGCTGCAGGATTGACACGAGTACTCCCAGGGATCCACAAGTGTTATGCAAATAAAGACCAATTCTGCATATATGGGCATAATTTCTTTAGCTATCGTCATGCCCTTGAAGCGGATCAGCGTGCAGATCAGAAGGGTTGCGGCGCTGCAGCTGCGGTGGGTACATAGAAAAATGAAAAAAAAAATGAAAATTGGTTTTGCTGAAAGGAAACAAAGAGGAAATTGAAGTTTGGTTTTTGGGAAAGGAAATGGCGCAGTATCTCTCTCGCACCTGAACCGCGCCGTAAAAGAAGGGGTAAATGAGGGAGTGAAGAAAAAAAGGAAGAGGTGCGTAGTGGAGGGCTCCGGAATAATTTCGACCACCTGGGTATCTTTAACTTGCACTGATATCGCACAGCACACGGGCGCCTTTTGCGCTTTGCCTCCATCGAAACGCGGCCTCCGCGGCAGGGTTCGAACCCGGGTACTTCGGCTAGTAGACGAGCGTCTTAAACACTAAGCCTCCAGGGCGGGTGGCTACGTAGGACAACGCAGAAGCTTTATTGTCCATAATGATCAGTTGAGCTTTCAAGACGAACACCCGCGCCGGTGGCTGTGTTTAAGGCGCTCGCCTAATGTGCCGTAGTACCCGGTTTCGAACCCGACCGCGGCGGCCGCATTCCGGTAGAGGCGAAATGCAAAAGGCACCTGTGTGCACTGCGATGTCAGTGCACGTTAAAGATCTCCGGTGGTCAAAATTATTTCGGTGCCCTCCACTACGGCACCTTTTTCGCTTTCTTCTTTTCCTCCCCCAGTCCTTCCTTCCTTCCCATACGGCGCGGTTCAGGTGTCCAGCGAGATATGTGAGACAATTACTTCTCCATTTCTTCTCCTCAAAAACCAATTTTCATTTTCTTTTTTTTTTTTCGAAGACGACGACGATGAGCTATAAGTAGAACCGTGACGCCATCTTTTGATAGGATAACAACAACAACCGTGCCGCCTGTGTCTTGGCCAATCCCAGGCCGCGGGTATGCGCCATTTTCCTCTTGACGACAACGAGAACAGACTCCGCCATTGAGGCCACTCGACCCGTGACCAGCAACGACATCGCTTCTTCTGCTGTTGCTGTCGGACTGTTTCTGTCTGCCTAATCTCTTCCGTGGTGAGTGCTGCTTGTTTCTGGTTAGGCAGTTTAACGATGGGGGGCGTTTGACCAGGTTTAAGGTTAACGCTGCTGGCTTGGGTAATGTGAGGTTGCTGTCGTGTGGTTCCCATTCATGTCTCACTTCTTCGCGAGGGGGTTTGGAAGCTTGGTTTGCCAACCTGATGCTAGAAAGGTACCCTCTGAATTCATTTAGGAAAAACCGTGTCGATGTAATACCGGTGGAGCTGGTCGATAGAATGCGCAAAATGAAGAACGCCAAAATAATCCAGCAAAAACTCAACACGCTAACGAAACACTATCTAGACATCTCTAAAGTGCAACCTTTCTAGAGGCGACGCATTGCTTGGAAATCAGCGAATATTTCGTGTCGTATCTGCTCCAGTGCACCACATTCAATTGTATTCCTGTCCAATCCTTCGTTCCTAAAGAGTTGCTCTGCACTAAAGGCATTGTGCACAGAGTCGAACCCCTATCTACCACTCAAGGAATTTTTTCTGGGATTCCAGGACACACAAGAGCGGGCGTTATTTCTGTATAGCGCTGTTCTCACTTTGTGGCTGGGGTTTGTGTTGCAACGGAGTCTTGTTATAAAACCTTTTTTTCGCACGCGTCCCCCGGAGTTTAATATTTGGCCAATGGTCTATCGCGTGGACACGCTGCATCCTTCACCTGTAATGTATGAACTGTAACAGGCAATTTGGACTCAGTGCCAGAGCCCGTAAGTCGGCGTCTAGACGCCGGGTGAGTGGTGAGGGCCACTGTTCTGGCAGCTGCATGCCTGTCAGCAGCTGGATAGCCTAGCTATTGTCTGTACAGTAACGACTACAATGTTGATGATGCCATTTGCGAAAAATAGTAACAGGAGAAAATTTATTTGAACTAAATTGGCAGAATAGCTGGTCCAAGCGGACGCGCATGCATTCTTGAACCGCAGAACACAGACTTACGCCACACTTCTCTATACAGCTGCTCCTGGTGTCAAGGCCACATTGGCTGCCTGAAAAAAACAGCTGCGTTTTAACTACATCTGAACCTGAGTGTAGGCTAACTAGACGCGATTTGGCGTCTGTCACGTTGAGTGCGTTTCGCACACTAAATAAGCAGCGCGCCACCCTGCTACGCTGGCAGGTGGAATAATTGATAGCGAGAGTTCTAAACATCACCCAGTGAATGCTCCGGCCTTTGGCTGCAGTGCCGCCCCTCTGCCACAACGTTGTAAGCGCTAATGCATGTAGCCCACATCGTTCACCACCTGCAAGGTACTATCATGAACGAATCGACCGCGAGCAAGAAAACTGAGGTAGCAACTAAAATACACCAACATATTAGCTCCTAGAGGGCAAATAGAAGCGAGGTTGATTAACACTTCTCTAGAACAGTCTTCGCGCTTTCGAAGTGACATTACCGCAAATCTTCCCCTGCCTAAGAACTTATTTTAATATTCGTGGCAGAGTTGTTCGCGTTTCATTTCTTGCTGATAGTACCTCAAAGCGCGACTGAGGCGTCCACTGACCCAGGGAGCCAGTTATGCGCTCTTAATTCCTTTCGTCAAAATCACCGAAGTTTAGGACGTTGTCAATGCCAACGCCAATGAGCAAAAAGACGCCGACGGCCTAAAGAAACAGGGGCCAGCGTTCGGTTCCGGCGGCGGCGGCTGAGTGACGCCATAGCTGTCACGTGGTTCAACGTTATAGGTAAAACGCGCACACACGGCGCACTCGGAGAACGCGGCGCACACGGCTAATAAGGTGCGGAGGTAAGGAGTAAATCTTTCGTTTTAAAAGATCTCTCATTGCTGCTTGAGCGTATACTCTGCAGCTTTACTGAGGCGTTGTCTGTATTGTTGCTAGTCGGGAAGCTTGTCAACCTCGGCCTGTAATGTGACCTGCGTCAGCTTCGCTCCAACGCTTTGCTGAAAGTTTAAATGGAGTGTCAGCCTTTCCA
Source organism: Amblyomma americanum (assembly GCF_052857255.1). Classification (NCBI taxonomy): domain Eukaryota; kingdom Metazoa; phylum Arthropoda; class Arachnida; order Ixodida; family Ixodidae; genus Amblyomma; species Amblyomma americanum. Next base: position 84,116,097 of record NC_135502.1, read on the forward strand.
GTACAGTCTTACGTACCGTGCCCTGTCTTGATAGCGTGCCTGTCAGGCTTTCTCGCAACAGCTTTTGCATTAATGATATGTAAATGACATCCCCAACGTGGAGGCGTCGTGCTTCTGCCTCTCCCAAACCTAGGTCATAACATAAAACAAGGTCTCGTCCTAGAATTTCTAGGCTCTAAGAGGGTCTTAAAACCTTTTTTGTCGAACAGTAATCATGGCAGTTGCAAAGGTTATTTAATGAAATTGTATCTTCTCTCCAAGATTTAGGATACCTCTTCTCATTACCCAGACAGTACCGTTAAAAGAGACGGGCGTCCTGCGTAAAGTAGATTTTGTTAAAAAAATTAGCTGCGGCTTAACTACTGCTGAACATGGTTAAAGAGCGAAAGCTGTGGCGTCTGTAACGTTGAGTGCGTTCCCGCACATTGGATAGGCAGCGCGCGCACCATGCCACCCTGGCAGGTGGCAATTAATGGTTGATCGCTTAAGGTTGGCCGCCCAATAAACGCTGTAGCCTGTGGCTGCGGTGCCTTTTGTCTGCCACAACGTTGTAACCGCTAATGCATGCAGCCCTTAGATTCTCACCTCCGCCACGATTCTGAAAGTGCGATTGAGAAGTTTACGGACCAGGGCAGCCAGTTATGCCCACTTCCTTTATTCAAAATCATCAGAGTCTAGAACGACGTCAACGCCAACATTGTTACACAATGAACGCGGACGGCCGATAGCTTCAGTGCCTCGTTTTCAGTCACAATTTTGTCAATGCCAACGCATGCAGCGCACATCTGTCATTACTGCCACGTAGCTTAAAGCGCGACTGAGGTGTCCACTGTCCGAGGAGGTGCAGTTATATGAAGCCCTTCGCTCCCGCGCAACGCCTAAAGACGGCCCGGCCTCGCTCTCATGTATGGCTACGCTCGCAATGACTAGGCCAGCGCGGCGCTCCTCTTAGCCAGGCGCGCGGCGAGCCACGTGGTCAGGTGGCGACCCAGCTGTGGAGAACGCATGGGCCAAGCAGGTGGCCGCGTTGCAAGGCTACGACGAACCTGCGGTCAACTAAAGGTCAAACTGCAGCCCCGCGGAAACGGCTCAAATAGGTTAGTAAAGCTTTCGCTTTGAAAGATCACAAGTTTTAAGCGGAAGCCTTACTACCCCCTTCCACAGCTTATTCGGGGTGTATTTCAAATGGCCTTAAACCGATGAGAATTACGTGACGTTGCCGAGTAGCAGCTGTGCCAAAACAGATAATAGAACGGGCCCTCCCCGCCGTGGTGGCTCAGTGGTTAGGGCGGTCAGCTACTGATCCGGTGTGCCCGGGTTCGAACCCGACCGCAGCGGCACCGTTTCGATGGAGGCGAGACGCAAAGGCACCCGTGTGCTGTGCGATGTCAGTGCACATTAAAGGTTGACGTCAGCGCACATTAAAGGTCACCAGGTGGTCGAAACTACTCGGGAGCCTTCCACTGCGGAAACTCTTAATTCTTTCTCTGGGTCCCTTTTCTATCCCTTCCCATACGGCGCGGTTCAGTTGTCAGCCGAAGTGTGAGATTGATACTGCTTCATTTCCTTTCCCCAAAAAGCAATTTTTTTATCTTTCACTCCCTCCTTTATCCCTTCCCTTACGGCGTGGTTCAGGTGTCCAACGATATATGAGACAGATACTGCGCCATTTCCTTTCCACCAAAAACCAATTATTATTATTAGCGGGAGCTTCTAAAGCAAAAAAATGTGTAACTGGGCCCCGGGAACAGTGGACACATAAATCGCGCTTTAAGCTATGCGGCGGTATTCACGGATGTGCGCTGCATACATTGGCATTTAAAACCTTGTCGTAGAAACGCGGCACTGAATCTATAAGCCCTCGGCGTTGACTGTGTTCTTTTGCTTTGGAGTTGGCAAGGTTCGAATCCGATGATTTTGAAGAAAGGAAGGGTGCATGTCTCCCTAGGTCAGCGGACGCATCAATCGCACTTTGAGGTGTCTGGTAGTGTTGAGAGAGAGATAGCGGCATGCATTAGCACTGACAACGTTGTGGCAGACACGCGGCACTTCAGCAATAGGCCGCAGCGTTCATTGGGTGAACAAACTTGTGATCAACCCTTAACCGCCGCCTGCCAGGGTGGCAGGGTAGGCGCACTGCCTATCCAGTGAGTGGAACGCACTCAACGTTACAGACGCCAAGCCGCTTCTAGTTGCCCGATACACGACAGCTGCTGTCTAACCAGATTGAGCAGTAGTTAAACCGCAGCATTTTTTTTTATTTCATCGCAGAAATGATAGGGAACTATGTCAACGGTCAATGATTAGTAAAGACGTTCTGAGGGCATTTGTGTTTGCTTACGTGGAGAAATGTGCGTTTTGAGGAAAGGACGCTGCAGATCTGAGATCTCGACATCTCGAGAGGTGGACACCTTAACCGTGCTTAAGCATTCAACTGACGGTGAATATGTCATCGGTCCAAAGCCCTGCGGCAAGTTGAATTTGAAAAATGAAAATTGGTTTTTGGGGAAGGAAACTGCACAGTATCTAGCTGTCTCATCTTTGCGGACACATGTACCGCGTCATAAGAGGTGGGATAAAGGATGGAAATGAAAATTGGTTTTTGGGGAAAGGAAATGGCGTAGTATTTCGCTCACATATTGGCGGACACCTGAATAGCGCCGTAAGAGAAGGGAGAAGGAGGGAATGAGAGAAGAAAGGAAGAAAGAGGTGCCGTAGTGGAGGGCTCGGGAATAATTTCGACCACCTGGGGATCTTTAACGTGCACTGACATCGCACAGCACACGGGCGCCTTAGGGTTTCGCCTCCACCGAAACGGGAACTCCGGATCAGTAGCCGAGCGCTCTAACCACTAAGAAACCGCGGCGGGTTTAAAGAAGGGAGCCTCCTCCACATCTCGACATCTCAGATGAACACCTCAACCACGCCCAAAGGGATTGGATTGAATTGGAAAAACATTTTATGTCGTAAAGAGCTGGATTATTGGAGGACCGTGTTAGGTGGCCCTTAATCCATGACTGTTGGCGACCTGGTTTGCCCACTCGACGCCTCGGACTTGCGTCTTCTGGTTTGAGCTGGCCAGCACAGGATCCCACCGCTCGAGAGAAGGAATTCCTACTAGCTCCGCCGGAGGCGTTTCTTCCTTACTATCACATAAGATGTGGTCGTAAGGGGGCGTTCGCCGTAGTGGAAATATTGGGGTGCGTATTACGTCTAGGCTGACAAGTTTGTTCATTAGCGAGGAAAACTCCTAGTCGTAAAAAATCCTCTAAAAGGAAACTCTGCCTTCTTCATTGCAACTTATTTAACAGAAACTTCTTTCCAGCTCTGTAAAGCCGATCCTTCACTAAAATGGTAATAACTGGTACTGCATGCATGTGCAGAAAATTGTGAATCTGAGGCAGCTTCCTCGATATTTGAGCGGGATAAATTAGGTAAAGGACATTATTGCTGCGACTGCCAAGGGAGTAAATAATTACGCATGAATATGCGTTCCGGACGCACAAAGCCGACAAGCTACCCGCGCACGTACCGACAGTTCAGTCATGTGGCACCAAAAATGGTACAAAGTGATAAACGTTATGTAGTTTAATGTGTAGATTGTATGGCCAAAACCGTAAGGCCAAAACCGAAATTATACAAATCCATTGTAAGTCCGGAAACCAATGCTAACCCGATCCTTTATACAATTTTTGGAACGTAGAATGAGAAAAGATTTGATGCTGTGAAAGCTCAGGGGGCTTTGGTCACCTTCTTAACGAGCATACTGGCACTCTCTTTTCCACAGTTGAGCAATGGACGTGACAATGAGCGATGCCTTCAAAGGTGAGCTTTCTCCAATGCATTCCCCTCTCGTTGGCGTCTTTGGCGCCAGTTTTCTCAACATCATGCCTTAGAATTTTGTTTAGGGACTGGAGACTGATGTTTGCGGTCTAGGATTAGAACTGGCAATGTTCACTTTTTTGTTGGACTTCTCCGTGCGCCACCTCGGGTGATACGCACCTTCTCAAGCACATGTTGAAAGGCACGCGCGTGTGTACTAAACACGCGCAAACTTTTACACTTGTTTTTGAACACTGAAAACGTCTAGCAAAAGAGATAAAGAAGATAGATTGTACGTACACGAAGATGACTGTTTGTTCATCTTAATCACAAAGTGTGTGCTCTAAAGCTTCTAAAACTCGACACAGTCCTCTCTCTCAAAGTTGGTTTGACTTGCTTCAGTGCTCGTTACTTATTTTTGGTGACTATGGTGTGTGCCCTAAATTGTTGAATGCAGCAGATGTGTGCAGCTAGCATGCACCTATGCATATGTAGCTGAATGTATTTGTAGCTTCACTCTTGTGGTAGTGAAATGCAGCGTTGAGCCAAAATAAGGACATAGATGTGCTTTATCATAAAGGGTACAGCGCACACACAAACATGAACGAGGAAGGTACACAAAAAGAGCATACTCGCGAATGATTTTAATTCGAAAAAGGCGCACTTTTCTTTTTATCTCTAAATGGTCATATCAAGGAGTATGCGAAATCAAAAGCCTGCCTTCATTTTGATACAAGTTGTTTAAAGGGCCACTTACACAATCGTCACCTTTCGTTCTTATGAAAAGCCCCCTGGCATTCTCACGAGCCACTCGTTGACGGTTTCTCCGCAAGATTTTGTTTCTGCAAGCAAAGGCGACCACGGCTCACTGCGTGTAGCATACGGGCATGTGCCGTAGTGCAATGTCACATTGATCCTCTTTTAGACTTCATAAGAAGCAGTTGCTCTCTTGATCGATCAGTTAAACATCGGCCCCTCTGAACGATGTATACCCTGCCTCAGGTTATGGGAGCTTCATACACAATTCCCATCAGCCAAAGAAGGCAGGTTTTAGGACTGCTCGTAGTATTTTATATGACAGTTTGAAGGTATAAAAGAACAATGTTCTGTCGACTAAAATCAGTCGCGAGTCTGCAGATGTTGGGTACCCTTCTCTTCTTTGTTTGAGTGTACGCAAGTACCCTTTATTGATTAATTCTGACCAACTCGCCCAATTGCACGGTCTCTCAAAAAACAATGTACTAGGTTCCAAAACAAATGTTTCCGCAAAGAACTGTGGCTAAATAAATGTTCTAATAGCAAAGTTCTAATAGCAAAGCTTTTTCGAAGACACAGAGCACTATCTGACACCTACAATTGCATTTTTTATGCAAAATAAAAGAAAACATGAGCTGGAGAGGAGGGTTAGCATCAGGATTCTTGACATTTAGCTGTGTGCTTCCACATTGCACTTGTCTTGAAGCTTATTTTAGCAATGCGGTCGTGTTATCTTGCAGCTGCCACAGCAGACTGGTCTGACGAAGACTTCCTGAAGCAGCGGGAAGTTCTCCAATTGGTTGAAAAACTGAAAGATCGTTCAGAATATTTACTTACGGATAAAACCCGCCTTGCTCTGCAGAAGGTATGTTACCTAGCGAACGCTGGATTTTCTCTTTTTTGCTCACTTCAGTTTCGGTATTTGAGATGGATCAACACTAGGTTATGTTCTGGCGCCAACAGCATATCAAAGGTGCACTATAGGGGATTATGAGCTCGTCTTTTTTCAGCGGAAGTTATATCTGCGCTATCTGAACATTCTTAGAAACCTCGAAGTATAGTCCTGTGCAGCCGAATTTCTTATACAATCGAATTAAACGTTCCGCCTCCCACCTTTTTTTCGAACTGACCTCCGGAAAGAGGAGGAGTAAGCCAACGCGTGGCGTACCTTTCAGGCCAGCCACATGGCGGCTTGCCGCTCTACCATCGGCAGAGTGAAACGTAACGATCGGTGAAAGCAGAGTCTATGCGTATTTTGTAGCGACAGCTACAATACGTTCGCATTTCGAGCCTTCAGTGTGGCGGCGCGGTGCCGTGGCTGATCACGTGCTTCGTCACGTGGTTGGTCACGTGACCAGCCACATGGTGCGGAGTAGCTCTGCTGCTGGCGGCACGGCGTTCCAGCTAAACCTAGCTGCAACAGCTGTGCGCATGCGCCGTGTCAAGACGGAAGAAGATAAGAACACCCAGCGAAACGGAGCGGCGAAAGACTGACATTGCAATTCAACTGAGCAAGTTCCACCCGGCCAGCTATAGCTATCGCTTCACTGCAGGTTTAACCAGAGCTAAACCACCGCCAATTTTTTTTAGTTCCCTGGCAAAATTTGCGGCAATGTAGTCTGCGACTGAACCTATTCGCTTACGGACTCCTAAAGAAAAACAGAAAATTCTGAGGTCGCTTAAGTCGCTCACGTGGAGGAATACGAAAGTATGTGCTTTGAGGATAACTCGCGCTACTTCGGCCCATATACTTTTCTTCGTCGCATCGGTGAAAAGAATTACGAGGTGCTGCCCGAAGGAACGCGACAGTAATCTCGTCTTAATAAAAATAAGAAGAAGAAGAATCGGTTTTTGGGGAAAGGAAATGGCGCAGTATCTGTCTCTCATATCTTCGTGGACACCCGAACTGTGCCGTAAGGGAAGGAATAAAGGAGGGAGAGAAAGAAGAAACCAAGAAACAGATGCTGTAGTGGAGGTCTCCGGTGGTGGTGGTAGTGGGTTTTTATTAAAATAACAGTAAAAAGGAAAGAAAAGGTTTTTGCTAGCCCCGGCATCTGCCATCGATACTGAAGCAACGATGGCGGATGCCGGGGCTAGCAAAAATCTTTTCTTTCCTTTTTACTATTATTTTCTCCGGAATTTCGACCACCTGGGGATCCTTAACTGCACTGATGTCGCACAGAAAGCTGGCGCCTTTTGCGTTTCGCCTCCATCGACACGCGGCCGCCGCTGTCGGGTTCGCACCCGGGTACTCCGGATCAGTAGCCGAGCACAGTAACCACTGCGCCACCGCGGCGGGTATCTCGTCGTTGCCCCACCCTGCAACTCTGCACGTAGTCCGGCATAAATTCCATTACGCGCGATGATCGCCAGCATTTCCCACTGCCTTTTACATCGGCCAGCAGATTTGCTGGGCGCGTGTTTGGCTTTCCGCCTTGTGTTTTTGTTCTGGGGTTTGCGTCGGGACAATGCTTCGTTATAGTGGGAGGTAGTGTAGCGACTGGAAGAGAAAAATGAGGCGCCATTGCCGCGAACCGACGATGACGCTGCCGTTGGCGGAACACCATGCTTTTGTACTTGTGCATTCGCTTGCGCTCGTCGCCGACCTCTAAGTCAAGCCGTGACAATATAATTGCCGCTTCATCAGTTTAGTTCCAGACAACCCTTAACTAGAGGTATTATTTTTGGCAGTCTCTGTGTATGTTTTTTCTCATTATTTGTTTTCTGGAATCAAGACAGCTGATTGTATGTTTTTTTCTCATTATTTGTTTTCTAGAATCAAGACAACTGATTGTATCGCAGCTTTTTTTTTCCGCCTCACTTGACGTAAAGCTTGACTTGATGTTGCAGTCACTGTTCAGCTGCTGAAGCCACACCATGAGAAAGAAATAGAATTACAATACTTTTACTACGCGTAAATCAATTGCGTGCGGCGAATTATGTTCAGTAGTGTCTTACGGATCATTACATAGAGAGAGCACACAACCAAAATATGGTGTGTCTACTCCGTTAAAGGGAGCTGTGGGAATTAATGAATGATAACAGAGAATGTGAGGATATTAATTTATAATTTTTGCGATAAGGAGATACATAAAAAATTTTGGAATGCAGTTTGGAATGGGTCATGCGGTGCAATATCCACTGCACTTTCATGACTGTGTCACTGACCGTACAGGCCAGTGTGCCAATGAAAGAGCAGAAGGGCCTAAATTCACATGCAGAAAGCTGCTAGCTGCCGGAAAGTTTGCTACACACTGTGGCACATGCAACTCTCACCTCTCGTTCATAAAAACAAAAGAGCAAAACATGCTTGTTAAGAAAACAGACTAGAAAGGAATATATGCGAATTATTCGCATGGTTTCGAAAATAATAAAAAGCATCAGTGAACCTATTCATCTCATTACTGGATCAAGACTGAGTTCATAGCATAAACACAACGTTCTAGTTTATTATTTTTGGCAGTCTCTGTGTATGTTTTTCTTATTATTTTGTTTCTGTGAATTTTTCTGCCCTCACCGTTCAACCTTTTCTAAGGTGCTTATGCAGCATCTAGCTACTTGTTTTCACACTCTAAGGATCGATAGAAGCAGCATGGTTTGCGACAAATCTGATCACTTGGAGTCCGCACAGACTATCTGAGTATCTCGATTTGCATAATCCAAGTAAGTGCACAGATGTACAGTGTAATTTCAAGAGGGAGAAAAATAGATATCCTACTCGGGGCAGAGGGCGACATAATGTGATGCTCTATGGGGAGCTTATACTCTTTCTTGTCCTGTTTGAGATCCCAGCTGTGTTAGCAGCTTCAAATAGTTTCCAAAAATGCTTTTATCTTCTTGGCATCAGGCAGGTTTATCATTAAAATTTATCACGACTTGTTATTACGCATCCTTGTTGAGCTCTTTACCGTGATTATGCCGGTGTGTTTTTTAGCACTCTGTACACAAGTGGAAAATACCTGCATGGTGGCTAGCTTCACATAATTGAGGTTCTCACTTTTCGAGAGTCACAGAGATTGCTTAAACCCACCAGCACATCAGATACGGTAACTAACATAATGACGTTAAAGATGCTGCTGCACTTTGGGTGCACAACCAATAAATGGGAAATTACATGGCCTGTTGCGGAATGGATCCAGTTTTTAAAGGTCGCAAACAAAGTTTCTTACTATTAACTAGAGGGGGAGCAGGCGCCCGCCTATGAGGGTTTGCATGCAGCTTCCTAAAGAGCACCTCAGCCACCATGGGCGCTCAAAGCATCATGGGGCGGAGAGCTACCGACTGCAGAACCACAACCTTTCGCCAAAAATGATCAAGAAACAATCTCTGCGGGCTAATCAAGAATATCTTGTCTATAAATTGCAACAAACGAGCAGAAAAGCAGATAAATGCAAACTTTGCCCAAAATAAGCGATGGTTTCCTCTTCTATTGGCCAAGTATTGCAGAACACAAAAGCCAATATTTCGTGCTAACAGGCGCAATTTTAAAAAGAAATACGTTTCTATAAAAATGTTTTCGCAAGAACACTTTAAGAGGTTTTTTCACAGCATTTTGTAAGGCAGAAACCTTTTATTGGCATCGTGTGCTGTTGCGTTTTCGCTACTATGGCTTCTGCGCAGTTATTTTAAGCCGAAGTCGTGTGCGCGCAGGGCGCGCCGTGGATACGGAATGGGCCATCTCAGTAACGCCATTGTGTGTTCCCCAAGAAATGTGACTGTCCCGCACCAAGTAGCTCATCGCCACATGATGCATTGAGCGCCAATGGTGAGGTGCAGAGCCGCCAGCTTTCCGTCTAGTTAATAAAAAACTCAATGGTCACAAATGCCTTTATTTTGTGCCATTAAGTGCGTTTTGTATGTTTTTAAAAGGCAGAAGATGGTGCCAAGGCTGCACAACAAAGATATCTTCAAGCTTCATTTGTGAAAAGTGCATCGTCAGAAATTGGTCACAAAGTCTCATCCAATGAGGATCAGCAGCTGTGTGTCAAAGGCCGTGGAGAGGAGGTGAGCTACATTAACTTGCTCTGCGACAAATGTGCTGGAATATAAAGCTTCCTAAATGTGATGTAGATACCTTGTAGTCACTTTGTATGGAATGATTTTTTGCTGTAGCTATTCGGTGTTGAGAATCTGGAAAATAATTTAGACACGCACAACTTCTTTGCAGCAATTGCTTTGAATCGGTGCTTTTAAGTGCTTTATAATCAAATGCGAATAGGCAGGAATATTTTTATTGCAAGCTGATTAAAGGTTGCTTTTCACCTATGGAGAGTAGTCACACATGGTAGAGGTGAAGACTGACCATGCGATGACATAGTCTTTATTAACTCTTTCATTACTGTGCCCGTTAAGCATGGGTGACCAGCATGTTATAAAGTTGCTATATCAAAGTTCATTTATGACTGGTTATGTCTTTGTTATGTATTCCATGAAATTAACTTTCAGTTTTGAAGTAGTTAGTTGCTTAACATTAAAGTTGTGAATTTCGATGTGGGTCCAAAGTACATCGTGCGAAACTATCTTTGATATGCCTGCAGAATTCCAGACATCCAGGCCATCCTGTAAACAGTGCCGGTTTTGTGAGCTTGCCGGGTCATGAAATAGGAATTTTGGGTGCCAGTTGTAGCAGAGAGTTTAAAGATGATGGCCTGTAATCAGAACTTGAGACAATGAGCAACCCAAAGGGTGAGCCCAGAGTGCTGTCTACTATCCACTCAGAACTTTGATACCTGCGGCTGGTTTAGCTAATTTTTTGTGCTCATTAAAATGTCCTAGGGATGGCGGCAGAATTTTCACCCTTATGTACAGTGTCTTTCAAGGGTCAGCACCGAAAAGTTCACATCCATATACAAGGACAGGAAGAATAAAACAGACAGCTGAGCACCTTTCTTCGTTTTGTCCTGTCTCTTGTTCGTGGTGTTTTCTGAGCTCATTCTTGAAAGTTGGGCAAACAAACCATCCCAACAACAAGCTGTGTTTGCTGAGCCTTTACACTGGCCGCAGCTTGCTACAGCTGGATAAGTTTTCTGCTTTGCTTGAAATGAATCTCTGATGCTAGCATTCAAGTAGGTGGCACCATTTAGAAGTTAACTGGCTTGAAAGAGCAGTCAATTTTTTGGGCTGTTTTTCCCATAGAGGGCGATCACTGATGTAATGAATTTGATAACATACAAATGAAATGTATCCAATGCCGATTGTCATCGGCTGACGTTAAAAAATGCACCAGCTGCCACCGATCTCGAGCGGCCAGATATTGATAGCTATAGTTCACGAGTCAGGAAGCAGTCGCAGACTTGAGCCAATTTCAAAGCAGAAAGCGGTGGCATTGTTTTACATATGAAAACGATGCGATTCCAGTCAACGCGAATAGTTATACCTAGACGAACATCCCTATTCTGCAAGCCTTTGCTGAAGTGGAAATATCGCAAAAAGTTCATCTTGCAGGGTCATGTCTTTCATAGGCATATTCATTCGCATCGGTATTGCTAAGTTTGTATGATTACATATCTACCTTAATGAAGCCGACTCTCTCTGAAGTAGCTTTCTTCGTAAATATCTAGAATGAATTAGCAGAGGCCTTTTTTCTAACACTCTCTTGTATTACTCCTTCTGGAGATGTGTATGCAGCTTGTTTTGCAGCAGTAATTTTCACAAGTGTTGTCTTTCTCTTTGCACAGACTTCAAATAATAAAGATTTTTCAAGTTGATTCCAGTGTGCATTATAATAGCCCTCAAGCCTATGTTTTGGGCTAGCATCTTAGTTTAGTATGGTCAATATTTTTTAAACAAAGAAGTTGGAGTATTGTGATCCTTTTAGACTTTTTTCATTTTGTTCCTTCCAGCTGTGGTTTATCGAAACACGTAACAACGGCTTCAGTTTTCAGATGCTAATTGTACACTTCCATTCCAGTTTGTTCAGCAGTTGAAACGCCTGAAGGAGGCAGTTTTGGTTGCTGAGTCTTGTTTTGGAAGCGTTTTGGACCCACTAGATCAGCCTGAAGTTACAGAGGCTAGTTGATTTTGTTACCATTTTTATTACCCTGAGTTCTGAAAATTTCTGAGTAAAGAGATCTTGATTAGTGTAAAAATTTCTTCTCAGGCATTCAAGGTTGAAATACACGATCTGCTAAAAGAAAAATTCCGGAAGCACAAAGAAAAGCTGTTACACCAGATGGGTCTGTATTAAAAATCTCAATATTCGTCGTCACCACCACCAGCATTACCACGTTAAGGCTGTCTCCTGTAGTACAAATGCCTCTTCTTCCAATTGATCTCCAATTGTCGTCCAATGGCAGTTATGACCACCCTGCACCAGCAATCTTCAATCTACTTCCTAGATGACTTTTTGTTGCCTTCAACATGTCCCTAACCGTGGTATTCCCTCTCTTGCTCTAACCAATTTCTGGCTGTCTGTTCTGTTTAAGGTGTTCTATTTGGCTCATATTTAATTTTACTTTGAGCTGGAGCATCACTAACTGAAGTTTCTTCTCCAATCTTGGCCGCTCTTTTGCTACCTGTTTCATTTGCCCTAGCATTTTATTTTCTGTCAAATGCAGTACTGCTTTTAGTCTCAATTTATATTTATCAATACTCTCCATGTTTCAACGTCTTCATTGAGCTCCAGGATATGTTTGTTTATTCTCACTTTTGAGGCCGGTGTACTGCAGCCGATATTCTTCATTTTTTCGTTTCTTTTCAAGCGAAAGCTCTACTCCGCTAGTCCACGCAAATGTTTCGCTGCGCGTTGCCGGAGGCTCTAGCTTAGTAGCAGGTGGTTACCAACGGTGTCCTTGGCTACCAGAACTGCGTCTAGAAACAGGCGGTCGCTGCTCTGAGCTCAGCCCTTCGTTTCGGCCTAGCTCCGCTGGACCGCTGAACTGAGATAGTATATATAGGCGTATACTAGTTAGTGTGGTTATTCTTGATAACATTATAGTATAGCGATGAGAATAATGAATAGTAAACATGACAATGTCCATATGTATTGCATGATTGAAAACAGAAAGTTTAGCTAAATAAGTAACATATATTAGATAAATTAATTACTGCAATAAATCAGTTGATATGTATGTTGCAATAGCAAAGGATAACACGTTACATGACCTTCAGCATGACCTTGGAAAAAATTTGACGAAATGTAAGCATAACAATGGCTGAACGGATGTTAATATACGGTATAATGCAACGTAAGTCACGTGACTTAGCATGACGTCAGTCGACCCATTGAAAAGGCGCCTACCGAGGCTGCTCTCGCCGCAGATGCGGCGACATGGACAAGAATCACGATGCAGACGCTTCAACGAGCTCCGGTGTTTTGTTTTATGGTTTATGCTTTTTTATGCTTCTTTTGCTTTCCGTATACCTCCACGCTGCACTTCGAGATGTCGCTTATCGACCGTGATGGCTAAGTGGCTTGGCAGTCAAATGTTGATCCCCCTCTCACACGTTTGAACCCGGCCCTGGCGGCTGCATTTCAATGGAAGCGATTTACGAAAACTCCAATGTGATGTCTAACATCAGCAAAAGTTACAGAACCCCAAATGGTGCGAATTAATTCGAAGCTCTCCACTAGAACGCCCCTCATAGCCGACGTGCCGCTTCGGGACGTCATAACTCCACATACTGTATTCCATTTCTTACTAAGTTCCTAGTCTTCCTAGGATCATTTGCCAGTGTTCTTGTTGGCTGCCCTACCTCCAACCTGGATGCAGTGTGATTATATTGGCAAGGTTTTCTTGCATTGTTTCTACACTGTATTCATTCTGCTTTGCGAAAGGCGAATATCAAGAAAAAGCATGAACTCCTGGAGAGTTTTACGTTGACATATTGCAGACTTCTTTTTTGTCAAAAATTATTTTCTCTTTTTAAACTAGGCACATTTTGGACTAATGATGCTGCGTTCACTACACCTCCCTTTGGCTTAACACCTTTATATTCTGCACGATGCCGGTACTGGCGCACACAGTACAGTACGAACACAGCCCCTGTGTTCGGGCTTTTTTAGTACCCACTTCCTCTCTTTAGGCTTTTCGAAGAATATAAACAAGATTCCTATATATTACTTTTTACCACAAATTATGTTTCTGCTCTTTCTAGAGCCAGTGCCACAGTTTTCTCTTGCCTGTCTGTCTACATTCTTCTGTAGTTTTGTAATGATGTCATCTAAAAACAATAACTCATCCTTAATTTCGTAAGTTGTGAGTCGACACTTTCTCAGAACATTTAATCTGCTTTACATAACTTAGTAATAGAGAGTGCTATATTTTTGTTATTGCTGAGTAATCTCGATAGTTTCATACTGTTTTATAGCTTACAAAGTTTACCCTCTGTCGTACTCTGTCAGGTAAGCTTTGTAGCAAAATATGCGTCCATACTCTGTAACATAAAGGATTGTAATATAATGTGGAGAACTCGATTGACCTTATTAATCATCATTTTATTTGCTTACGCAAACACTGTTTTCTTTTTACTTTTTACACAAAGAACAGCCTGTGGCAGTCGTATGGCCACCTTCAGGTGCCATTCAGCTGCGGATGTGGTATTTTTAAATGAGGCTAATTGGAGATTCTGCACAAAGTAATTTCACGCAAAGACAAGGACCACATTCAAACTTTTATTTGACTGAAGGGAATTGTGATTGGCCAAAAAACAAGGTCTTTCAAATCATGATAAGCAACAAGGAGCTTGTGAAGCAGTCCCATATCTTATTGTCTCTGGGGCTTAATATCAAAAAGCAACATGGACTACAAAGGATTCCATAGTGGTGCGCTCCGGATTAGTTTCGACCACCTGTGGTTCTGTAACGTGCACTGACTTTGCACAGTACAGAGGCGCCTAGCATTTCATCTGCAATGAAACTGGCCTACCATAGCCGGTACTGAACCCGCATCCTCGAGCCCAGTAGCGAAGCAGCCAAACCAATCAGCCACCATGGAAGGGCTGTGAGGCAGTCCTGGAAATTCAGTTCCAGCTGAGATAATTTGTGACTAACATATCAAGAGTACGCAAAACCTATTGAGGTGTTTTTTTTGTCTATGTCAAGGTGAGTTGCAGGGTTCAAGTTTACAAGAAGCAGTTCACTTGAAATGTACTGCACGAGATGCCAAGAAGAGCTCAATTTTCACCTTGCTGCGTGAATATGCTGACTGTGTGTCTGAATTTAAGAAGGTATGTGGCTATTTTTTCATTTTGTGCATGCATGTGTGCTGACTTGTTTTAAATATCATTCTGCCGTTTTCATTTGCTGTACAGTCTTGAGTAGGCTGCAAAAGCAAAACCAAATCACTAAGAGTCAATCCATTGTGGAGGACTCCAAATTAATTTTGACCCTTTGAGTTCTTTAATGTGCATCAAAAAGCCATCCCACACTCATTTTTCAGGCTCTTGTGCCACATAAGGGGACTTTCTGTCTGTCATGTGTTCTTGCAATAATCTTCAATAAAAATAAAATGTAAGATCAATTAACCTCTCAAAACTAGCATTTTTTTTGTTTGTCTATATGCTTTGAGTTGTAATCTCCTATATATGTGCTCATTAGGAGTATGTATCAAATTGCTGCTTGCAAATTTGAATTCATACCCCCAGTCATAAATTTGTCTGTAGTTTTTATGCATGTTGTGAAGCAAAAAATTTATTCGTCTCAAATATTCTCACAAGGAAGTTTGTTCGCCTCTAGTTTGTGTATGAAGGACGTGTTCAGAGGACTACTTTGAAATAGTGACACTTGGGCCGGATACATACTGCTGTCTCTTGGGGAATATGCACGAGGTACGCATGAGGCACTGAATGTATATTTTCCTGTTTCTATATTGTGCTTCCTGAAAGGTTCACAGACACCAAAATTTTGGTTGCGTGTTTTCTTGTTTGTAATAATGCACAAGACATTATAGCTGGATAAAAGTCAACAACTACGTGGTGAACGCTGTGACGTCACAGTTTTAAGGCTAATGCTCTTTCACCTGTCATCCTACTGCAATTTCATCCTACCGGACACAAGGGGATTAAGCACGACGCCACGAGCACAGGTCGACCGCATAGGCTGGAGGGCCTCTCTTGTGGGGCAGTCGCCGTTTTGTTCTTGAATTGTGACTGACCATTTTATATTTGGATAACAATGTGGTATTGAAGCGCTACTGGAAAACAAATTAGAATTAAATTTCTTCTCAGGCCCTGTGAGGCAAAAAAAATTTGCGATGTATAAATTACTGATTCAAAGTTTGAATTCACTAAAACGCTCGATGAAGTCTATCTCAATAGCTAAAAAAATGGCAAGCAAGAGTGAAGGAGAAATTATTTCGAAGTTATTACTGTTGCTTTAGAGGATTGTTTGATGTAGCAAGTGCCCGAGCAGTGATTTTTTTTGGGATCCCACATTGTTTTGTGCTTTGCTATCAACTCAATACTTTAGGCTTCTGGTCCATATTTTGTCTGTGTTAGAAAATAATCTGAACTTATCGCACGAGGGAGTAATTATAATTCTACCACAAGATAGTGCATTCTAAAACGTATTGCCAGTCAAATAGGCTGAGCATGCATAGTTTGCGATGAAACAGGATGGCGACGACTGGCCAGTGTAGAAAAGTATCCAAATGGCATTTTTGGTCATCAGACTGCTAAATTGCTGCATTTAAGCGTTAGCAAGAGCTGTATGGTAAAGGACAACGCTGACAAAATCCAATTATAGTGCGAATATAGGCTTTTCAAAAATGAAAAAGGAGAAGCGAAATGGATGAGTATAGTGTGTTTCTTAAAAAGCAATAAAACTGGAACAGTGGCAATGCACAAAAAAAAACTGACATGAAATGGCTGAACAGTTTCTTCATTGATGCAGATGCAACTGTGAACCTATGTAGAAGCAGGAGCATAAATGTTAGTGCAGATTTCATCAAGAATGAAGCCCTCTGAGCTGGCCTTTAAATCTACTATTGGAAGTGCAAATTAGAATGGCCATTTTCATGAACGGGCAGTATGCTAATTTCCTGCAGGCCTGTTGATGATTTCATGGCCTCAGTTTATGTAAATTAGTATATTAGTTTGTGCCGTTAAGCCGTTACTAGTTTCGGTGATTAGTTTCTTTAGAATCTTCAATAAAATAAGTTTCTGTGTTTAACATATGTTTTTGAAAGTGGACCTATTCAGCCATAACTGTCATTTACCGCCGTAAAGGCTTAACATTTTTTAAAATTGGCAATTTGAGCCCACACGATGTACTTGCAGCTCTGGGCAAAAAAAAGTTACTTT
This sequence comes from Amblyomma americanum, assembly GCF_052857255.1. Taxonomy (NCBI): domain Eukaryota; kingdom Metazoa; phylum Arthropoda; class Arachnida; order Ixodida; family Ixodidae; genus Amblyomma; species Amblyomma americanum. The sequence goes on from NC_135502.1 coordinate 84,132,915, forward strand.
TATAGTAAAAATGCCGCACTAATAATTCAAATCTCTACGTGGCCTGTATAGTCAGCTAAGATGAGTTGGCATGAGGAGTGTTTACCGCACTGCCTACTAGAATGTGGAAAAGCTGAAGAAAGCAAAGCTCTGTGGGAAAATGCTGCTTTTTTTAAAAGGGGCCATGAAGCCCTTCTTTGATTTTATTAAATTTAAGAGGTTTGTAATGCACACTTAGGCGCAATACATACCTGCTGAAATCAACAAAGTTCACATCACAAATTCCTAATGGAGTAATGCATGATGATTTTGAAGAAACACAGGTACCATTGCTTTTTAACAGCTATGGTGCTTGGCTGCTGAACCCAAAGACGCAGATTCGATCATGACTATGGCACTCACATTCCTTTAGAGGTAAAATGATAGAGGTTCATGTACTATTTCAGTGGCAGTGAACCTTAAAGAACCCCAGGTGGTCAAAATATCAAAAGCCGTCCACTACACATCTTTCATAGTCCGAGTCCAGCCTTCTACATATTAGAGCAGAATAAGTTGCCAATGATATCTGCTCCATCTGAGCTGTAACTGATTGCAGTGCTGAATTACAGCACCAGAAAAGGAACTGAAAAATTAAAGAAAATCAATTCGCACTGCGTTATTTGCCTTCGAAGTTTGATTGCTATAAGATAAACTTACTCATACCACAGTGAACTACCGCGGCTAAATTGCTTTATATTTTGAAGCTACCGCTAATTTTCCTCGTTACATCATGAAGAGTTCACCTGTTACACAGCACGCTCCCTCAATGTAGGTGTTCAAGGGAGGGGGATAATTTAATTGGGATCAAAACCTGACGATCGAGCTCATAGATGCGCATGTATGCATGCTGCTTGGGCTTGCTTGTCTGATAGCTTGTACCACACGAGAAAGAGCGACCTGCCAATGAGGAGCTATGCTATCATGGTGTTTCTTTTTAAATTCTTTTCTTGTTCACTTAACTACCACTGACTCTGCCGGGTACCCCGCGCAGCAGTGATGTTGCCTGCTAACGTCCATTTGACACATTTTTATGTGGGTTTGGTTGATTGTTATAGGTTATGGGTGCAGGCATCACATGTTTTAACGCTTTTGGCAATATGCCTTGATCTTAACAAATTGTTTTTTCCTTTGATGTGGCCTTGAGTGGTGGTACTCTGAAAAAATAGGAGTGCAAGATAGGCTGCAGGAAGATACATACACAACACCCGGTCTGTGTCTGTTTGTACTCGTCTTTGCTGCGCTATTATTTTTTCCATTATAGAAGCCTAAATTCTGCAAATACTTTTCCTTCTGATAATGCAAAACGCCCTAGCAGTTAAAACAAAATCCTTTCTTTACGCACCTTCCTGAGTTGTGTCCGCACGCCATGCTCTGCGTGGAAGCCACGCAGTTCCGTGTAGTGTTAACATATTTGCAGTGGCATCTGACGGGAAAGGGGCCCCTACACAGCAGTCACGTGATAATTCTTAGGAAGACGACTGCTGTAGAAAACTGCCATTACACAGTGGTGATCCAGACATGAACATGTGTGATGCTTCTCCGCAGCTTGTTCTTTGTCGCTTTGTCCCAAAAGAAACATCCCTGCTAGCGCGAGTGTTCGCCATCCGGTTCAGTACCCAAAGCTGCAGCATTGGTTACAGTTTTATTGTTAGAAGAGTAACTGATTACATGTAATCAGCTGCAGAAAAAAGTAACTGATTTTTTCTGAACGTCACCATATGAAAAAAGGAACCGATTGTTTGCAAAATTGCAAGAAAATGTAATGAATTACAAGCAATCAATTACTTTTATCGCATTATATGCAACCGTATCTGAATCTGTTTAGAGTATTAAGCCACATAAACTAAACCGAAGCATTTTTAGAAAGTTTTTAGTTACCTGTGCCAGTGCGAAAAATTATGTAATTTTGAACTCTGCGTAGCTTCATAACCGAGGTGCTACTTAAGGCGTAGTGACCTCCGCTTGGCTGTGTTGCTGCCCACCTTTTAATTTTGCGTCATCATATAAGATTGGGGGGGTACCTCATTTCAGTGCGCGTGATCCATGAGGTTTTCATTGCGGTGGTCTCGCTGCCTCAAACGTTCCTATACCTCGTAATATTGTGAAACTGCTTATTAGTAGGAGCTGGTAAATACCTTATGCAAGAGTATTATGACGCTTAATCAGCAGAACACTAGGAAATGTGCCACGACATACCGTGTGCCCCTTTTTAATTTTGAAAAGTATACCGTAAAATGCAAGTCACAATTCGCACTTGTAATGCAGTGCTACCTTCCAGAATCAGACTAAGTGCCACATATTAACGCGGTATCATGAAGGGTCCCGCGTCGCAGAAAAGCGGGTGTCGTGGTCGGCGTCCGCGGCGTTAGCCGTGAGTGAAATATTTCATAAGCATTAATAAATAAACCCGAGTAGGAATTTGGTCGAGTAGGCGAATCGAACCAGGGCCTCCGGAGTGCGAGACGAGCCCGCTATCTACTCTATAACGCCATCTCGATGGTTTAGAATGAACAAAGGCACATCTAGTTAATACGGTGTTGTCTTAGGTTACTTTAGAGAAATGTACTGTCAGAAGTCGCAGTTAAGCGAGTAGCTAAGTAATTTTCCGCTTTTTTTCCTCTTCGCTTGGTGCGCACGTAGCGCCATCAGGCGGCCCCCACTAAAACCACTTCCTTCTCCTCGCCCTCGCAACGTAAGGCACTGCCTCAACAGATAGCGCGCGAAGGCAGCACCTCCCGCTCGTCTTGTTCGGGCGCAGTGCGCCCGTGCGGGGACGCAGGAATAGCGCGGTAAGCGGCGAACAACGCAACGCACATTCCAGTTGCGTTCACCACGAAGCTTGCGGCTTGCTGCCCATCCGTTCCGCGCGGAAGCTACGCTGGCATTCGTGGCATCGGGTTTGTTGAGAACAATTTGCCGACGAACTACGACTGCAACTTGTGTCCTGCGTGTTTCGGAGGAATGATGACTCCCAGGGATCTATGTAGAGAATGACCTTCTGCACATATGAGAGTTAACCCATTACGCTATCGTGTCATACCCTCAAGGCGGAGCTTTTGTGTCCCCTCCAGTTTTTTTTTGGGGGGGGGGGGGGGACGGGCAGTGGTATGTGCCCTAGGCATTCGATATCTAGTGCTATAAACCATTGTTATAATGGAACCGCAAGGGTGAGGAGGAGGTTCGGTAATAAGCAATAAGCTTTGTAAACCGCCTTGGCTTGGATGAACATTATTTATGTAATGATTGAACTTTGACACAGGGCAGACACTTGAAACAAATTTGGATGTGAACACGTGTGTATCACTAACTCATGAGGGCATCTTTATTAAGTGCAAAGAAGAACGAAGAGTGTGGCAGGAGCTCCTTCCACGCCCTGTAGTACACTGCCTTTTTTAATGTCTCGATTGTTTTTTTGCTGCATTTTGGCCACCCCAGCTATTGCATCTGTTTACTCACAATGAATTATTCAAGGCCACGGACATTTCCCTTGGACTGTTCTGCTGGATTGCATGCTATCTTAGTCTATATAACCTTTGTCATTCCGTTCTGCATCCTTTAACCCTGTTCTGAAATAACTGTCTTTTATTTGGCAGAAAGAAATGAATTCGTGTAGATGGTCATGAGCAGTAAGCAAACAATCAACATTTGCTTGATTATCTGCTAAAACATGTAAGGTTTTTTTTCGGGTTGTTGCTTCCAGTAGGCAGAGTCTAGATTTACTGCCCTTTGACTAGGCTAAGCTCAATTTATAATATAGTAGGCAACGGTGCGGAGGCCGCGGTAGTAGTGCGTCCGCGAAACCATATTACTCCACCACGCCTCATTCATTATTTTCGTAACCTCTGCGAGTATTTGTCTAAAACAAAGACCGGTATAAAACGAAGTGGTAGCATTGAAACTCATGGTCGAAGCAGTGAAACGCCTTGTGTTTGGGCCTTCTGGTGACAACTTGTGGACCACTTTGTAGGCGGGGATTGTGTAAGAGCCATTCGCGCTGCCAGGTGCACTGTATGTGATGTGCATGTGCGCTGCATACTGCTGCATGTGATTCTTATTCATGAAGTCGAAGTCTCGATAAGTCACGGTAAGAAAATGTGGCAAGAGCTAAAATGAAGTCCAGGAGGTGCCAGTTGTGACACTCGAAGGTTGTCGCAACAAAGTATGCCTATGTTCACTTTGGTTGCATGTCGAAGTATGATTTGGGTTCGGGCTTAGCCGGCGCGAACAAGAGCGCTAATTTTAATAGCGTTCACTGCTCTGTGTGAAATGGAATATGGGCTAATAGCATGCAATTTTATTTAGATAACAAATTGATTAAAGCGACGGCATGGATGGAATGAATTGATTATTGTTAAGGCTTGCTATAGTTTGCACTTTGCAAAGGGTTACAAGGGATGCAGAAAGTATCTTAGTTGTTCCAAGGATTCAAGGTGCAAATATGATTTTTTCATATAGTTTCTTTAAACTAAGATCGCCTGAAGTGTAAAAAAACTGATTCATATGTTGTGGCATGTCTTGAAGATGTTGGTATTTTTTTACGCAATGTATGCAGCAATATGTCTCCATCTTTTGTCCCAAAGATGGGCTCTTTTTGTTCTTATGTATAATGGTAGCTGTACAAACCTTGCATTGGCTCTACTCACAAATTTCTTTTCTAGGTGTATGAAGAGTATATCACCGAAGTCCTATCAAAGCCAATAAATGAAGCGGCACATACCTTCCTCAAGCAGGCGACTCACCTTTATGATGAGTACTTTCGTGATAAGTAAGTCGTCTAAGAAAATATGTTATGATGCTGACTAAGCTGCCGTTTTGTGCATTTGCAGAAATGTCTGTATGGATCAGCGTATGGTGGAAAACGGTCTCTTCTTGGCCAGAGCGACATTTTACTTTGTACGTTGCTCACAGCGCATCAGCCTATATCATAAACAATAAAAAAATTGTACTGTGTTAAAATTGTACTGAACTTATCCGTACAAACTGCATATGACAGAAGTGGCAGAACGCTTAATTAACGAAAGAGTGGGCCAAATTTTTCAGACTAAGATGACCAGTGTTGGCTGTACTCGCGATACCAGCATTGCTACCCTATCATTACCTTAACTGGTAGGTACTAGTTTGCTATTAATAAATGTACATTCAGTAGCGTCTAAAGTTGTTGTGATTTATTTTTTTTTCTTCAGTTCTATGATACAATTGACACTCTGATTGTGCAAAGCTTATTCCTCAACAAATAGTTTTCAAATGCCTGGCATTCACTCTAAACAAGGCTATACTAAACAGTCTGATAGGAGTTCACATGAAGATTTTCTGAAACAGGCTGGTATGCAAAAACCACGACCAGCTTTACGTAGAGTGACTTGTTTATCACCAAATGCGCCAGCTTACTAGATTAGTTTTATTTAATTCGCATTTAAGATAAATAAAATTCCAGTTTGCCCCATACGTTTCTCTGATGCCCTCTGACAGCGTATGTTAGTGCTTGTGGTTACCAGTGCTTTTTCGAGAGTGGAATGCTGTGGGCAGACGCCTCACACGATAATGCATTGTGCTGAGATCAACGAGCTCCGAAATCATGATCGAGATCTTGATTTTACCAAACTACGTAGTCCGTTGCGAACAGTGTTTTACAGCTATGTTCCACTCTGCATGTCGAGCACCTGCACAGTGGCAGCAATTTGTTCTGTCAAGTTTCGTGTGACTTGTGTGCAGCCGGTGGCTCAATACCATTTCTTGGCAGGCTGAAAGTAGGGTAATGAACGAACATAAATAGCTAGAAGGCGCAATAAAATAACATTCTCAAAATTTTTGCACTTTGCTTTGATTGAAAAATGCTTACAGAGTTGCTAGAATTGGGTTTTCCACTTCTTGTAACAGTATTCAGAACCATTCATGATTCAAGTGATCGGAGTCAGTTTTGTAGCCTTAATTTCAAGGAAGACTTCCACACACAAGTACAGAGATCGAATCTGTCGTGCAGTAGCGGTTTATCTCGAGTACACAGCATATACCTAGAGGCAAACACCTCAAGTCTTGAAGGCAGCGCGTGTAACAAAATTTACAAATCAACACCCTGTCTGGCAAGGACTTCAGTTCTCTTCTTGAATGCTAACTTGTGTGCTGCAACAAGTTGGCAGACACAGCATTTATAAGCTCCACGAATGTGCTGGCACCAAAGTTCGTTCGTTTGAGTGCATATTGGCATCATGCAGCAAGCAAGTCATGATAGGCCTAAGCATAGAATGCAGAACAATGCCAAAGAAGTCTTGAAATGCATGAGAAGCTGGAATGTGATATTCAGAAAAACAGGTGAGGGTCCACAGAAGACAGGTGCAACAATGGATGTTCATAGCCTAAATAGTTTTTTTAGCATTAAAGCAGGTTTCACAAATGTTTTGTTTCTTAAAACTGGTATCGCTGTAAAAGTTTTAGATATATACTTACTTGGCACACCGCTTTCGCATGTGCTCATAATTTTTAGGCTGTAGTCTCAAGTTGCTCCTCCTTTGGATCTGTTTGCACACACACACTGGACAAAGCAATAGAGCAGCAAAGATGAGAAATCACAGGCACAGTGCTATTTGTTCTTGTCCTAGTCATTTGTGCACTGGTGTTTTTCAAGTAAACAAAACAGTGTGGTCCACATACTTCTGCTGGCTTGAGTACAAAAGTGTGTAACAGTAGGGCTGGTCTAAACAGAATTCTTGCTTCGAGTGTTCTCTTGAAGCCTATTCTCACTTTTTTGCAGTGTAGAAGCCATGGAGTTAGTGTTTCAAGTTTCGGTGCCATCTACCAGGACGGGCCGTCCCTAAGAATCAGTCATTTCGTATTTCTGAGGTTATTCGCTGCCATAGGAAATTGCAAAGTTACTAGGTCACCCTCTATGAAATTGATCATGGAAGGAACACATACAGTCAGATGCAACGAGAGCAAAATTGTACTCCGGCGTGCTAAAATTCCTTGCCCACTGCCCAAGTTTGTGTCATTGCTTGATTAGGTAGAATAGCTGCTCTACTGTTTGAGCTCCAACAGTTTAAAAATCAAGCATCTGATGTCAGTCACGTGTGCTGACAAGATCCAAATATCCCTCCACAGTTTGTTAGTAACAAGCGGGAAATAAAAGGTTGAAATTTCGGTTACTTTCCATCGAACTTGGCAGTAAAAAAACAGGAACAAGGAGGCTATCGTGTACGAGCACAGCTGTTCAGGCGTGAAATGCTTAAGGACAAATGTCACGTTAAATCATGTAATCTTACCTTTCAGCAAAAAAAAACTGAAAGCTAACAGCTGATGCATTGCATTTTAACAAGTTGTACAAAGTGAAATGATTAGAAAACACGACGTTTAGAAATGAACAGTTCAAGAAGGGTCCTTGTCCTAAAGATTAGCACATGCTGCTAATTCTTTTATGCAATCTTTCTAGCGAAGAGCTTGAAAATGACATGGAATTATACCGCCAAATGGACAACCTCTTCGAAGCTACAAAGTGAGTGCCTTTCAAGTAAACTTTGATGACAAATTGTTCTTCGTGGTCCTTGAACGTAGCCACTCATCCCAGAGCTGCAAAGTTTTGCACTTACTCTGCATGCGAGTGGTAATCTTGTGTCGTAATATTTCAGAAACCGGCTTGAACATGAAGTTGAACTAAAGAGAACCACCGTGCAGCAAAAGGAATCAAGGCTTCAGGGATTTGAATGCATCTGGTCACCGAACGTTGAAGACTTGATTTCACTGTACAAATCTGTCATTAATGACATCAAGGGCCTGCGAACAGCTTTGACTACTACTTCTTCAGAGAGTGGTTAGTTCCTGACTTTATTTACATAATGTAGTCATAGCTGGATGTACATATGTAATAAACATTGGTCCACTCCAACAAAGAAATACTGTTGATTATTCAATATGAAGCAGGAATGCTTCACGGACAACATGAGAATACCTCGAGGCGAAGAAGGAAAGGGGGACTTGAAGAATGCAGGCGCTGCGACAATTAAGAGTAGATTGTAGTAGTAGAGATCTTGCCATATTTTGTGTGTTTGAGAGAAACATAATACCATTAAAATACAATTCTATTGATCGATTGTTTCCTCGCAGGTTTTGAGCCTTCGAAACGGTACAGTAAAACCTCAGTAATTTTAATTCAGATAATTTAAAGTACGATAATTCGAAGAATTCTTGCGAGCCCGTAATTTCGAATGTAAATGTGAATGAAGAGTTTGAAGCTGTGGGCTGCAGCAGCCCCTCAGTTAATTCCAAGATCTGAGGTTCCAGACGACGATATTCGATTTCCATTTCTTCGCTGGTGTGAAGGACTGATGCAGTGATGGACCATCATAGGTGCGAGGTGGCGCTGCAGAGCAATTCCGATCCTCGACAATCGAGTCGCCCCAGCCCGAGTACTCTGAGCACACAAACCATCCCGGTACGGGTTTTGCTTACCGCCTATGCACATTTTCTGCAGAGCAGAAGACTGTTCACTGCAACGCAGCTTGGATACCAGTTTTAAAGTGACGTACTATCAGCTCTTCGTCAAGGCACGGCCGCACTGAAGGCAGTGGTGCGCGCGCTCGTCTCTCCTCTCCAGCCTGGCCACGGTCAAGACAGCGTCTAGAGAGGCACTGGCATTGAAGCATCTCTGACCCTTAACAGCGTCAGCGCCTGTCCCGCGCCGAGATCATTCTTGCGATGAGCCCGCGCAAGGTTGATTGCGCGCAGTTCCGGCCTGCGCTGTGTCTCTTGTGTGGTGTGCCGTGATTAGAAGATTAGATCGACGCTTTTTCAAGATTCGACTATACTTAAGTTCGGGGTCGACCGATACGCAGAGTTGATCTGTTTGCGCGGCCTACAGTGCCTGTTCTCGGTTGGATGCATGAGGCTCCATAGGTAAAAAAAAATGACCTTAATTCTTATGGAAGTCGGTTCCGCTCAAGAAAATTCGAAGTCTGTGCAGTTTACTCAGCTAGTTCGCGCTTGCCTTCGCTTTCTTGTACGAGCGCCAGGCAGCATGAGGGCAGACTAGCGTTCCAAAAATCTCTAAGGGCTGTGTCCCGCCGGAGTCCAAATCAACAGGACCGTTTGCAGACACAGTTTGTTGCTAGTCAGTCGGACCGCGAGCGAATGCGGAGGCAGGATGGAACACCATGTTTAGCGGGAATGTACTAGTCCACTACCAGCACTAGTCCACTGCCAAAGCTGAAAAAATCCGAGGTATGTGTTAGGCATCAACATTTGGCCGACAGCCAGCGGCGGACGTCTTGCGCGACTGCTAGTTCCGAAATAAAACCAATATAAAAAGCAAAATACTGCGTGAGAACGAATAATGTTAAACGTACAGTGCATGCTGTTCCGTACAGTTAATGAAAGCAAGAAGTGCTACCAAATTTTGTGACGCTGGACTGCAATTGAAACTTGTAGATTCAGTCACTCATTTATAGCCGTAGTCGATAAGACGAGGGCAAAAATAAATACAAGCCGCTGTCAGTGTAGGAGAAATCTTTAAATTGATTTTCACGTGCTAATGATCTAGAGAACGCATGCAAGATAACATTACTTCACGTTATGTCAAAACTGAACATGCAATTGTGCCTGCGTGTGAAATTTAAGTGGAATAAGAAATAAGGCTCTTTTAAACACTGTATCAAAGCAGGCTTTTATAGACGCTGTCGGATGACTGCTGAATGACTTACTTCCCCATGGCTCGAGCTTGTGCAACTCAAGAGGTATAATTACATCTTCTACAAATACATCAAAGAAAAGCATGTTCGTGCAATCTGGTCTCTCAGGCATCACAAAGTAAGCATTTTGACTGCATGTCCTTCGCAGTTTTGCGAAATAACATTGGCCAAACAAATGGCAGAATAGAAAATCTGCACATTGACAATAGAGGCTGGGTAGAGTTGCACTAGAGAAAATGAATCACTGAGAAAGTTGTGCAGAGATTTTAGTTCTTTGCTTAGGAAACAGTTTGCTCAAGGAACATATGCATGAATTAACATGCCTATGTGCATCTGACCACGAGAAACTCGAGCCTTCTTACAACAAATGCGATATAACGTGCGCGGTCAGAGGAAAGCTCATTTGAACAAAGTGCATGCAAATCAGATGTTAGCACAATCTTCCTCTTTAAGAGCGTTCATTCCTACTCGTCACGTTTCCCGTTTTCTTGGAGCTAGATATTACCTCACTTCGGCATGAACGTTTCCAAGTCTAAGGAATTCAAGATGGTCGCCCCCATAGTAAATCGGTAAAGCAACGCAACTGGTGGTTGATTGGTGATGTCACTAATAAATCGAAGATGTCGGCCAATAATTATCATATGGGCAAATAAACGTACAAATTCGCATTTCCATTGGTGCACCTCACTTTAATTGGCAAAGAAAGGCAGCCCAGAGAGATGGTGGTGCCATATGTTCAAGCCTGTTCGTTCTGCTGACATTTGGAATACATCACTTGTAATGGATGCACAACGTTTTATGAATACTACCGAGTGCAACACGGAAGGTTATTATTGCAGGAAGCAACTTCCGACAATTTAGTGTTTTTTTCTATCTTGCAACTAGTCGCCATTCTATGAAGACAACTGGTATATCAACAATGTGTGATTCCATACTCTCAACGGTGCATTATCGGAACTTCTAGTAACGCCTTCATGTCTCTGTATAATTTTTTTAATCCGAAATTCTTGCTCAAAAGCATCTTGGAATGCAAGATAGAATTAAATATACACCCGAGGTAGGTGGTAAATTATTTGTGTGCTGTGAACTGTTAATGAAAAACAAATACCAGAAAACACTTCCTGGTAACGATAGAATTCAAAATTCCTTCCTGGTAGACTTTAAAGCTATACACCGAGATATCAAAGAGGGCATGGTGAGCTTTCAAATAGCTTTGGGTTTTAGGCATACTAAACGTAAAATTATCGCATCACCAGGAAATACGAGGAAGAAAGTGAATAGAGAAACGGCAGCAGCCGAGTACAGCTTGGAACATAATAGCCTTGAATGCGGGAAAAATTGAGCAGCAGGACTGATAGTAAAAAGGAAGAAAAGAACAATATATAAAAACAGCCAATTTATTTAAACCGCCACTTTACATGCCACTGCCCTGAAACGAAGGGGATGGCAATAGTTATTCGTTTGTGGGGCTATACTGTTAAGAGAAGTAAATAGCGGATCTGTGATTGATATCACCAGCTTTAGTTTAATAATTGTTTTTTAAGACCACTTCAGTGCTCTAAATATATTTTTAAGGAAACCTGAGCATCTCACTTAAATGAGCAGACACAGCCGTCTCCTTAATGTCAGGGTTCAAAGTTGCCAGCTATTTTGGGAATGTGATATTGCTACGTTGAGAAATTGTTTTATGTTTTTCTGCAATATATCTCAGCCTCACAGCTGAGTATATGTTTATTTGGACAAGGAACGTTTGATGGCGACAAAGAAAATATTGTCGCCATCCGTCGGGTTGTAGTTTTTCTTATACAGAACGTCATCGCGCAAACAGAATGATGACAGTCCACGTGAGAAGATTCACGGGGGCGACGCAGCGCTTCCTTCAAGATACTCAATGAGAGGCCGTAGTTCACTGTCGTCCCTTTGGTGTTGAGTGAGGACGGACGTGAAGATGGCGCCGAGAAAAATAGAATCGCTGTCGGAATCAGCTCGGTTATCCTGGATAGGAGCACGAGACAGACAGTCGGCATCACTGTGCTTCCTACCGGACTTATAAACGATGGTGACATCGTACTCTCTTGAAGGCGAAGGCTCCAGCGTGCAAGCCGTCCCGAGGGATCTTTGAGGTTCACCAGCCAACAAAGCGAATGGTGATCACTGACGACTCTAAAAGGGCGGCCGTATAAATACGGGCGAAATTTGGTCACTGCCCACAGAATTGCCAGGCATTCTTTTTCAGTAGTGGAATAGTTCGCCTCGAGCGTGACAAGGTGCGGCTTGCATATGCGATGACACGTTCGATACCATCCTGCCACTGCACAAGGACCGCACCGAGGCCGACGTTGCTGGCGTCGGTGTGCAGTTCAGTGTCGGCTGACTCATCGAAGTGGCCAAGGATGGGCGTACTCTGGAGACGAGTGCGGAGGTCGTCGATGGCCTGTTGTTGCTCCTGGCCCCAGATGAACGGTTCGGCAACTTTCATGAGGCGGGTGAGGGGCTGAGAGATCTGTGAGAAGTTCGCCACAAAACGCCGATAATAGGCGCAGAGACGCAGAAAGCGGCGCACACTGCGCTTGTCGGTTGGCACGGGAAAAGCAGCGACGACGGCTGCTTTATCGGGGTCAAGGCTGACTCCCTTAGCGCTCACGATGTGGCTGAGAAATTTCAACTACTGGAAGGCGAAGTGACACTTTTCGAGCTTGAGGCCGAACGAATTGCTGCGAACACAGCGCGCAGACGCCTCAGGTGCTCTTCGAACGTGGCGGAGAAGATGACTACGTCATCTAGGTACACTAGGCAGGACTGCCATTTTAGATCGGCAAGCACGGTGTCCATCATCCACTTAAAGGTAGCAGGAGCCGAGCACCGGCCGTTAGGAAGCACCCGGAATTCGTACAGACCATCCGGTGTAATAAAGGCGGTCTTTACCCGGTCGCGTTCGTCCACCTCGATTTGCCAATAGCCACTGCGTAAATCTAGTGACGAGAAGTACGTGGCGTGGCGTAACCGGTCCAGGGAGTCAACAATGCGTGGCAGAGGTTAGTCTTTTTTGGTGACTTTGTTTAGACACCTGTAATCAACACAGAAGCGTAGGGTTCCATCTTTTCTCGCCACTAGAACAACAGGCGATGCCCACGGGCTCGTCGACGGTTGTATAACTTCGTCTTGGAGCATTTCTTGAACTTGTCGCCGAATGGTATCCCGTTCCTTCGCAGAGATCTGATAAGGCGGCTGGCATAACGGTCGCTGGTTTGCGTCAACTATAATGTGGTGCTTTATGAGCGGAGTCTGCCCAACCTTGGAGGTCGAGGCAAAACAGTCGCGGAAAGATTCGATAATGCTCTCGAGGCAGCGTTTCTGATTAGACGGGTGGTTCGGGTTCACGTCGGTTTTTATGGGAGTGGTCGGTGCCTCCACTGATGCCGGGATTTCGGACAGCCAGTGCTGTCCCGCGAAATTCGCTAAGTTCTTCGAAATATGCTATAGCTGTTTTGCCAGGCAAATACTGGGGTTCAGAACCAAAATTGGTAACTAAAAGTTCGGTTCGCCCACTGTTCAAATCAATAATTCCGCGAGCTACACAGACTTTCCGACCCAGGAGCAGTGAGATGTTGGTTTCAGCGATGCCACGAGTCCTGGGGCTGTTACCGCACTCGACGGTAACAAACATGCTGGCTCTGGACGGGATCAATACGTGGCCGTCACAGACGCATAACTTAGCGCTGCGTGGCTCGGTATCATCGTCACAGGGCCTTGGGTGGAAAACGACACTATTAGCTCCTGGAGGTTGATAACGGCACCGTACTCCTGAAGGAAATTTAAACCGAGTATGAGGCCTTTCGAGCACTCGGGTAACACAGCAAAGCAGCCAGGGAAAGTAACACCGCGGATCTGGATTCGCGAAGTGCACACACCGATAGGAGTTACCACGTGGCCACCAGCTGTTCGGATCTGTGGCCCAGACCAAGGGGTCAGAACCTTCCTCAAGGCCGTGGCTAACCGTCGGCTCATTACAGAAAAATCGGCGCCGGTATCCACGAGTGCGGTAACGTCGTGGTTGTTGGCGGATACCGGTATTTCGACGGAGACCAGTCGGTCGCAGCGCGTCGTCGAGGTCGTCGGTTCAGGTTATCATCGGTCGGAGCGTCGCGGCGAATCGTCGGGTGGAGGCTCTTGACTCGGTCTTGTAGCGGCAGCCCATCCCCCGGAGGACGCCGTCTTCAGTTTTCCCGACGTGGAGACGTGCCTCTGAACTGGCCAGAGGATGACGGACGGCCGGGCGAAGAGAACCGCCTTGGAAATGGCGATCGGTACTGGCGTCGCTGCGAGGTCGAAGATTGCACGTTATCAGCCAAGTACTGTTCGATATCCCGTGGTCTTTCACCATAGCTTGGTCGAGGTGCATCAGGTGAAAACCCCCTTAAACCCATTCTGCGGTAGGGGCAGTGGCGGAGGATGTGGCCGGGCTCCCCGCAGTGGTAACAAAGCGGCCAATTGTTTGGCGTACGCCAAACGTGCGCTTTGCTCATGATGGGCCTGAATTCCTGCGGCACGGAGGGTACACTTGCGACTGGCTCCTGCAGGCATTGCACAGGAGCGACGGGGAAAAAAGCTCGCATCGCTGGCCCGGGACTTCGTAGCGCCTCGCTGTACGTCATAACGGAGGGCGCCGGGTGTGGAGCTGGGGGTGGCTGCACAACTCGTCGAATTTCATCGCGGACCACGTCCGTTACGTCAGCGACGCTGACCTGTAGAGCTTCAAAGCGAAGTTTCGTCAGTTCCTCACGCACAAGGCTTCTTACAAGCTCCCGAAGGTCCTCGGCGGGCAGCGACGTAGGCGTGTACTGAGAGGCGGCTACAACAGTAGCCTGACGTCCGTAGTGGGCGCCCCGTTCCTGCAGAGAGCGCTCGATACCCATTGCCTCCTTGCTGAAGTCGGACACTGTTCGTGGCGGGTCACGGACCAGTCCGGCAAATAGCTGCTCGTTTACGCCACGCATTAAGTGGCGTACCATCTGAGCTTCGGGCATAGCAGGGTCGGCCTGATTGAACAGTCGCGTCATGTCTTCTATGAACATCGCGACGCTCTCATTCGGCTGCTATGATCTTGAGCGCAAGGCGATTTCAGCCTTCTCTTTTATTTCGCTGCTGGTAAATGTCGCTAGCAGCTCTCGACGAAAAGCCTCCCAGGTGGTAAAGGAAGCTTCGTGGTTCTCAAACCACGTTTTGGCCGAGTCCTGCAGCGCAAAGTAGATGTTGAGAAGCTTGCGCTTGCCGTCCCACTCATTGAAGCCCGCCACACGGTCAAAGCTGGCCGACCAGTCTTCGACGTCCTCAAACCTCTCACCGTGGAATGATGGAGGCGACCGAGGCGTGTGAAGGACGAACGGCGGGACATTCCCGGAATGCTGACTTGTCTGGCTAGCCGTAGCGGACGTCATGGCCCTTGCTGGTCTTGAGAGTTGCCCGCACTCTGGCTGTAGGCCCCGCAGGCGGCGGCTCGTCTTGTGGACTGGTGTTGTAGCCACGCGTTGAGAACTGACGTCAAGAGTGTCCTCGAGGTCAGCGTACATGGACCGTCACCCAGAACCATTACCAAATTTGTCACCGACAAACGGGCGAAGCACTCAAACCAGGTTTAATTAGACGCGCTGGGAGTGCAATACAGCAGGGCGCTCGAGCGACGAAGACGAATCCCTAGCCCCTCGAGTGCGCAAGGTATGGCAAGTCCCATCTAAAACAGTTCGGCCGCGGTATAGCGCCACTGGATTGCTTGGTACTGTGGCAATATGGTCGATAAAAGTCAGCAAGTTGTCCGTCTGATGACTCAATGATAACTCTGTAATGACTTTATGAGCACAGTTTTCGAAAATGGAAGTGATTCAATTCGATGAAGCGTGAAACAAAAGAAACAGCAAGTTTGAGTGCAAAAAGATAATTTATGAGCAGTTAAAAGGCAAGTTCTTGGCTCCAGAAGAACTCGGGTGCCCCAAAGTAGCAGTCGGTGAAGCAGCACTGGTTTGTACAGTGCACAGCAGTCATTCCTGCTATGATGAATGCAAAACTCCAGGCGATTTTTTTAGAGGGGGTAAAGTGCGCAGTAATGCTGCTTCGACAGAAAGCCCGCCCTTTGAAGTTTATTTTGAATATTTATGCTTCTTTGAAGCTTTCAGAAAGCATCTGTAAATAAAAGCTAGTTATGCAGTTCTGAAAGTAAAATACTGAAACATTAAAATAAAACATTCTGTTTGCATTCGGCAACTAACACTTGTATTCCTTCATTTTTATTCTCTCGACTTTTACAAAATCCGTGGCTTTTGCTGCAACAATGAGCCTCCTAGTACACAGTGAATCGGAAGAGAGCACTTTACGCTTCAGAAATGGCTAGAAATAAGAACTTGCACGATTCACACACTAGGCGCAAAACAAGCATAAGCCATAACAGAAATAAAAATAAACCAAACGGAGAAATATTTTCCTGCTTCAACAGATTTGAGCATAAAAACACATGTGACAAAGGCAACATCAAGCTGGTACCTTCAGCATAGTGAAGTGGGCTGCTGGCACAAAAGTGTTTAAACGCAACACGGCAACAATAAATAACAAATTTCTTTGTGTACGTAACAGGTCATCAAAGTGCAGCTGCTGCTTAGACTTCAATAACAAGTGAAATAAAAGTGATACAATACAATATAACAATATGAACCTTGGCAGAAAGTCTTCATTGCTCACTTGATGAAATTAAATGCCGAATTTCTAGCAACGTAACAAAACCAGCAAATAAATTCGATTGTTCAATAAAAATTACTCAAATTTCGTCTTAAGGGCGGCTATCACTACGTTATGCATAATACACAAATGGTGTCCTTTGTTTCCGGTTCTGATACTGAAAGGAAGATGTGGCAACCAAAATTATATTGGCTGCTTTTTAAAAACTTTAATCTGTGATTGTATGTATATTTATTTGTTCACATCAAAATAAAAATAGGTTGTAAAATAGCTCTTGTGCTTTTATTATCACCACAATGTTGCGTCACCTTTAATTACTTTTGCTAAATTTTTTTCATTTATATGTGAATGTGTTCAAAATTGTAAATGAGCTGTTAGTTTGGAAAAGTTTTACTTGTTGATAAATACCAGTAACGAAAAACCAGAGTTTTCTACCATTAAAATTAAATTTCGATCGCTTAACAACATTCCCAAATATCTCAAGGCGCGCTTTCCTCGTGAAATAGCATTTCTCTGACATTCATTTATAGATAGTGGTCAGTTGGGTGACACTGATTAGTTCAAATTCGGACTTATAAAAGTGAGGTCAAAGGGCTTTGCTATGCTGCATCAAGCAACGTAATGTGGCCTTCCTGCAAACTCACAGCTGTCCAGGGGTCAAATTTTAATTTTTAACGTGATAGCGTTACATTCCCTGTATCGCTGAAAATCCGGCGTTGTCGTCGGCGCCGGCGTTGTTGGCGGGGAGCGAAAAATCTACGCAACATCCCAAAGGAGCAACCTATATATCACAGATGAACCACCTAGGTCTTGTGACCTTTTGACGTCATCACAACCTGTTCATTGGATAGTGAGTAAGCTACCTAGCGTCACAGGTGGAGTTCAGTTGATGACTGGCCACAATATGTTGCGCGGGAAGAGCAACCTGATTTTCACATGCCCCGTAGGTGGCAGTCGCTGCGATTGCAGGGCAGTGGCGCACCACTGAAACATGCGCTCAAGAGAAATGTGAACTCGTCCTTTTACCGCGGGAACTCGATCTACACTCGGATTAAACTTCCTGGCTCCTGCCTTTTTTTTTTAACTCAAAGCTGAATGTAGGAGGAGTCAACCAACGCGTGGAGTGGCTTTCAGACAGTGCCGTGGCCGCTTCGCTTCCACCTTTATTTTGTTTTTTGTTTCCGTGAATGAATAGTTTCTGTCGTAGAAACATAGCCGCAAATTAGGCCCACGGACATAAAAAATACGCGTTGACTCTTTGATTTATACTTCCGCTGATGGCAGAGCGGCAAGCATGCAGCTACGGGTCTGGCTGAAAGGCACTCCATGCGTTGGTTGACTCCTCCTACCTTCAGCGTTGAGTTTAAAAAGAAAGGCGGGCATCGGGACGTTTAAACTGATTGAACTTAGACAACTGGGCCACAGAAGACAATAATTAGAATTTTCTAAGAATGCCAGGAACGTGTAGATCGAGTTCCCACGGTAAAAGGACGAGTTCCGATTTCTCTTTCTCAGCATTGTGCATGTTTGTCTTCTTCAAATTGCGCAATGTAGGCATTATACAAAGGTTAATGTAAATTCTCTCAATCGATACACACTACTATAGGGTGTTCAAGGTTAAATTTTATGGATTTAGGAAAAAATAGATTCTTATACAAAATTTCGTTTTGTACATGAAATATGCGGTCAGGCGAACGCAAATTTTGAAGATAAATGTCATAGAATTATCTATAATTAACCAAATGCAATTGCTAACTTGTATTCACACCAGTTAGCATATTTCTTTATTTTGAAAACGCAGCTGCAGAGTGACAGGCGACGGTGATTACTTTTCGCTCTTGGCCAGCTGGGCCGTATCGCTCTGCTTGACTGCATGCGAAGTCTAAAGCGGCACCACGTCTTATCATTCACTATAATAGCAATCGCTTAAAGTAACAGAGCTCGCCTCACGTCGTCCTCACAGTCATTCTTCGGTTTCCCTGGCCAGGAACAAAAGCTCCAGCCAAGAACGAAACACAATCGCCGTCGCCTGTTATTTCACATTCTTCACAGACGGTGCACCATAGGCAACAGCTGCATCACACCAGATAGCAGCTTCATGCTCAGTGCCGCGCTCTGTGATGCGTAATTAAACGTATTGGGCTGAAATGTTAGACGTGCATATCTCAGGACACGAGCGCATTAGTGAAATCGTACAACTCTGAATAGCCACAAGAACCACAATCTCTAAGCTTTCATTATAGGCATGCCTGGTAGCTGCAGTGCGTAAAAAGTTAAATATTGCATTTAGTTAATGAAAGATATTACATTACAACTATATTCGCAGTTAGCGCCCGCCTAGCCGGATATTCCATGTAAACAAACAGCTTTTGTGTAGTGTTCTTTGTTTGTGTTTTAAAAAATCTGAAACTCCAAATTGGAACACCGGGTAGTGTAGCTGCATTGTCAACTGCACAAGAGGTGGCATTACAGATGAAAAAGTCAGTAGCTTCGTTGATACGGCCTACTTCAGAAAACTATTCTGAAGAAACAGTTTCACTCTGGAGAGTTTTATTTGTGCTACATGTAGAATCCACGTTTATCCAGATTTATATGGTCACACAATGTGTTCCTTCAAATGTATTTGATCGGCACTCTATTAAATATAGAAACATTTGGCTATTTGGACTTAACTGAAGGACCACGTAAACACTCTCTCCACTCGCTGTTTTCTAATTTCTTATGAAATCGCTCGTGGTGCTGAAGCGGCAATTGGGATAGATGATTAATGAAAACCGGCACGCGCGGAAGTGCATATTTCACGAGCATTAGGCAAGGAATGATGTTCTTTTTTTTAATCGAGATTTATTGCCTGGGCGCATCAATAATGGGTGAAGGTGTGATGAAAGATATAGACATAATTAAATTAATTAATTAATGAAAAAAGGCTAACTGATTTTATGAAGTCCAGTAGAGAGCGGTGGCATGGTCCCAGCGGCCAGGCAATATATAAAGCAGGGTTGCTTGGAGAAAGACCCGCTAAGTTATGGTGCCGGATCATTGTAGGCTTGAGAGCAGGGCAGTCCCACAGCGAGTGGCGAATGTTAGCTTCAATGTCCTCGCGTTTACATGAAGTACTTTACTAAAATTACAATTTAGAGTATGGGAACGACAAACAAAATCTTCGAACCATGAAGGCGATGTCGCTTTATAGGCTAAGCACAGCTTTTGCTCAACCATTCCGGAGATGCGCATCTTACTGAGAGCAACAAATTGCATGCAGTACTTACCAGACCATTAGTGAGAGCTTCAAAGTGACGCGTGTGCTCTCTACCACCTTCCTTCCCCTCTGCCATTTTCGTCTTAATATTTATGCGTTCGCACCTTCTTACTCCATTTTTGTGAAGGCATCTTATTTCTTTTCGCTAATTCTTCTGTCCCCTTCCTTCCACAAATTATAAGTGAGACGACTGGCACAATTCGTTTATGTAGAGTCCAATACAAAAGAGGCTCCAGGACTTGTTCCCATCCAATTTCCTGCGGAGCGAACTATATTGGAGGTGCTAATTCCTTTTTTGGAAGAAACACTGCCTTGTTGCACAACTGTGACGCCTTAACACAGTGAACGTGCCGGCTTTAAACATGACCACAGTAACGAATAATAAAAAGATAACGAATGAGTAAAAACTTTGAAAAGTAAGAAAAAAAAATGCCCCGAGAAAGAAGAGGGGGAGAAAAAGAGCGAGATAAATTGTAGCCAAGCATGCGCAGAAAGCCCTCGGTGACAAAGTGGTCGCGGTTCTGCAACGCTCAATGCCGCGTTTTCGCCGCCGCCGCTGTTTCTAAGATCGAAAGGAAAAAGAGGGCGCCAGCAACAAGCCAGAGCCGAAGAATTTCCTTTTTATTTTCCCATCAGCGCTCTCCACCATGGCTGATGTACTAAACCGCAATGCCCGCAGGTAAGAACAAACAAGAACAATGAGAAGTAGCGTCTTCTTGCGCCACCACGGGTGATCTCCATTGTCATTACATCGCCGGCAGTGCCCCCTCTCTCACACTTTTCCTCCTCTGCCTTTTGTGGAATTTACGGACTTAACCAACACTCCATCACCCTCCGCAGAAAATTCCCCTAAAACACAAAATCTTACACTGACACACCCGTTCATTTAACGGCTGCCTGTTAGCCGCGGTCTTCCTCTAATATAAACATCTCTTCCGCTTGACTCGCAGCTGAAGGTGTTACTGCAGTGGCTGCCTGCGGCGCCCGTGAGATTGTTTCAAGGCTGCCTTTCTCGTCACTATTGTTGCTGCTCCTGCACCTGCTGCTTTGCTTTTTTTTGCGAGCGAGAAAGTTTGAGAATCCACCACGCATATATGCCCTGCTTGTACTCCTTCCGTGAAGCCCCACTGCCATCTTTTGCTCCTCTTCAAGCACTGCCCTTCAAAGATGTGCCCCAACGCGGCAACTTTCCAACATCTTCATTTCTCTTTTTCTCCGCACCAGCTCCTTCTTCTTGGTTTTCTTTCCATTCCCTCTTCACCGAGGCCATTAGCAAAACTCTGAAATCAAAACCCAACGGTCTTGGTCGTCGCGGGGAGTGAATGTGCGCGACAAGAGAGAATTTTGTTGCTTCCCCCCATTCATCACAACGCTATCGGCAAGCAGCCGTCGGAAGCATTTCTGAGCCAAGAAGGGGACAAAACGCTAACTTGTCTGCCAAAAGAACAAAGCGCACAAGAGACTGGCGGGTCGAGCGGAAACCTTCGGTACCCACTGAGTCGAATTTTTTCTCTCTTCCTTCAGTTTTTATTTTCCCTCCCATCAGAAGATCGTTAAACGCCAGATACAGCCTCCCAATCCGACCCGCTTACTCTTTCCGTGGTGCGGCCATCACTTGGTTGCCTTTACTTCCTTTTTCAGCTAAGCGACGAAGCACGCTGTTCCTCGTGTGGCATTTATTAAATGGGTATTAATTACGCGGTAATTGGGCCTCATTATCGTTTCTTTTTTCTAGTCTATATTGCCTGCGGTTTTGCAACGATGAGCGTTGGAAAGTTAATGGAGTCATCAAAAACCAGATCTCTGGATACCAGCTAGGATAGGGATCCCTTTTAGACACCGTAGTTTTATTGACTGAGAACGCCATAGCTCGTTTTGGGAAAGCATTCAATCTTGATAATATTGAAGCCTGACCTCATGTTAAAATTGCTTCGTTCGTAGGCGAGTTTGAATACACTGCTAGTGGTGAACGTATATATTCCGCCACTGTCGAGTATTAAGTAAATTTTCGGTTTCTGTCATCCTTCTGTGCGCAAGAAAAAGAGAAATGTTTTAAGACTTAGACACGTTTGATAAAATGTCAGGCAGCACACCTTTTATGTAAATAATTTAGCATTCATATTCAAGACCAGGACATGTAGCGATTCCTTCCGAGATTTTTTTGTTATTTTACCCTGTTCTTTAACATTCTTTTTGTCTCAGGAGTCCCAGAAAATTTTTTTTTTCATATGACCGCTTTTGAGTGAACTAAAGTCAGAGCAGTTTGGACACGCTAGCAGGGAATGCAAATAAAAGCAATTTCAATTAGGACTGAATTACAGTGGGCATTGCTTAGATGTTTATTGAAGTGCGCGGTACATTTCACAAATTATTGACTTTTTCTTGGCTATTAAACGATGGAAACGCTTAAATGTGAGTGTATTAGTTTAATACATGTAACCGGACGAGCTCGAGAATCAAGAAATAAGCAGATGGACTTCTTTTATGGCATGTGATGGGCACTAGTAAGTGAATGACTGCATAATAATTCATCTTTCATAAGCTTATATTGTCCTGACTTTGAATTTAACATTTCCCTCAACATTGCCATAGTTATAAATCCTTCATTTTGATGGCACTTTAATGCCGTCCCAGTGGCGCCTTAGCTGCAGTAGTTTCTGCAGGCTATTACCACCACGGCGCAGTGTAGTTAAGCAGCATTGCCCTGCACTGCTGCACTGTCATTCTGCAGTGCGAAACTGTGGCAGCTCTGGTGGAGGTTCGTCGTCGCGGCTGCGGAATACATCAGTAACGATCTCCAGAGAAAAAGGAAGCTCAAACAATGATTTGTTTCCATGCGTTAATAATAGAGTTAGAGACCAGAATGCAAAGCTTCTTGACGCCATTTATATTTAACAAAAACAAAAACGAACTGAGCTAACCAGCGCCGTCAGTAGTCAAATGCTGGCTACTATGACTCAATGTGGATTTGTACTGGAACGCAACGTTCAAAACGTCTCCGTCTTCATATGATGGTTGTGAGAAAATAAAGAAAATATGAAACCAAGAACAGAAGCCAACAACATTACGACGGCACTTATTTATTTCCGACAGTCTGTATCAAGCTCGGCAGTGAATGACACCAATTTGACGCGCTAAACATGGCGCCAGTCTAGACAGTTGCTGCAATGTTTGTGCTAATTTGGAGCAAGTTATCATTCGGCAGCAGCTATTTCTTGAACACAGGAGCCCCAGTTTATCATACCCAGGCCCAGGTAGGTCAAAAGAGATCCACTTGCTCATACACAGGCCCGAGTAGGTCAAAGGAGATCCACTTTTGCGGACGGGATTCAATGTATGGGTGGTTGTGTCAACAAAACATGCGGCAATCTTTGGGCCTCCTTCCCAGCCACGCCGCTTTGGCAGAGGTCACCGACGTGGCGGGCTTTCGGGAAAACGGAAGAGCCGAGACAGCGGCGGCTTATCGCAGCATACAGAGGGACCTCTACCGGAAAGGCATTATCGGAACGGCGCTACAAATTTGCGCTAATAACTTCAGCCTTTAGACGGCCAGCTGGGGTGGTGGAGCGTAGGCGACACGGGTCGAAAAGGGAATTTTGTGCTCTGATGTTTGCTTCCCTCTGTCCCTAAGAAAGGGCTTCGCATACGCTGGGAAGGTTGAGAGGCAGGACTGTAATTAACTGGACGCACTTTTTGCTTGCATGTCTATCGAGTGAGAGAGGTATAGTACTAGTAAAGTTAAACGAGGTGTTGCATGCAGAAAGAGACCAGTCATCTTTACGGTCTGTGCAACTGAATTTGATTCGAATGCGGGTTGGACCGCTGAGCTTTAAAACTGAGACCAGGAGTACAGTCGGTTCTTCTGAGCTATGGCTTGAGGTGTACATCTTGGGCTCTGCCTGGCTAGCCAGATACATGTTTTATGCTTGTTCTGCCTTGCTGTAAATATTGTAAGTTCTGTATACAAAGTTTTGTTATTATCTTCTTTTTCCGATAAAGTGCCTATATCCACAAGTCGTCGTCCTTCATCACCGTCTAGGACGGGGTGCTCTTCCGGTGCTATTTGTTGCGTCTTCGAATCAGAAAATGTAAGAACCAAGAAAATTCACCATACTATTAGGGGAGGTTAAGCGTTGCGTGATAGTGAAAGAAAAATCGTTGTTCGTGTCTGCGAAGAGATACCCAAAGAGAAACTCTGGCCGCTGAACGGACCCATTAGCCCCATCGCGTCATACCCTTAAGACGGTGCTTAACTGTCCCCTAAAGTTTTCATTCTACAGCAAGTTCGGCACGTGTGCTCTGCTCTTAGGATGTACGTCAACTAGTCAAGCAATATACATTAGGGAGAACTTTTAAACACCCCTGATTTAACATAGGGGCTACGGGTGTTGCTGCGTAGCCCAAAACACTGATAATTGTGCCTGAGCAGTACGGAATAACTCTCGCTGCAGCGGAATAGCTTCCAGGTAATTCTAATTGTACGGAACTCTGAAAACATTCAAGTTGTGCGTATACATACAGGCGCTCACTCTCCTTAGAGATGTAAATGCCTTTGCGCACGAGCAACAACGGTCAAGCAGTTAAGTTGAGAATTTTTTTACCTTGTATTTTTGTCAACTGCCCAATTTTACGACTTTCCTCTTTTAAAAAATAGACTACTTGCTTCAAGACATCTTCGCAGATCACCAATTTCCACGAAGCTTCGCCGCAAATTCTCTTCAAGACTGGAGGCACGAATTTCTATGTGCGCTTTAGGAAACGAACGGCTAGCGCCCTCTCTGGGGTCGGCGTGGCTACAGCACCGTATTGAAAGCTCGAAGAAAGAATACCCGCATACTTCTTGCTTGAAGGTTAGGAGAAAATTTGGGGGACATTTGCGTTCCGTCTTCAAGGGTATGACGCGATAACGTTTTGACTCCCGTCAGCGGCTTGACCACGCAGGAACGGACACTTTTACCATATTATGTGAAAGACCAAGCGACATAGATAAAATGCTCTGCTTTAATAAATTCGCAAGGCCGTTACCTGTACGGTCTAGGGGTAGTGCGTCCGAACCCCAATCCATGGGTCCAGGGCTCGATTCCCGACTCATTATGCTAGCTTTCTTCTCGGCGCAATTCTATTGCTTGCTCGTGTTAATTAAGTTTTTGTCATGTTTGGAGCTTTTTATAAACAGTTTTCTAATGTTTCATTCATTTCTTCATTCTATCACTTCACGTATGACGTAGCCACCTTTTCGACCAATATCGAGTTTCCCGACACCCTGTCGATGAACCACGTCGCTCTTTCCGCTGTCGCGGTACAAGCGCTTAAAAAAAAACGAATAATAGCGAAACATAACCTTCGAAGGCACTTCAACGGCCACCGTAGCTCGGGCGTTCACGTAAAAGGAATGAAATTCAGTGAGACACAACGCAATAAACAAAAAGTAGGCTGGGAGCCTGAAAATGCACATTTCATAATGCTTTCTGCCTCTCTGACGGGTCATGGTTGGCGCATCATTTTGTTTTATTTTTTGCTCCGCAGAGTCCTATATCTTCGCTTTTCAATTCTTTCATTCCTTTTTTTTTCTTATTTATTTTCCCCTGCCGGTCCAGATTCGGCTCTCTGAAAAGATGGATGCACTCTACTCGCCGTCTATGACGGCGGTGAGTCTGCGCCATTCCGTCGTGCATTCTCCACCATAGGCCCGTCTAGCACAGGGAGGTTTTCGTAACTCGGTTACGCCTATGCCGGAGCTGTCTTTCGCGGGGCCTTCCAAGTTCCCTAATGCCCCTGCAGT
Source organism: Amblyomma americanum (assembly GCF_052857255.1). Lineage (NCBI taxonomy): Eukaryota > Metazoa > Arthropoda > Arachnida > Ixodida > Ixodidae > Amblyomma > Amblyomma americanum. Next base: position 84,158,374 of record NC_135502.1, read on the forward strand.
TCGCGGGCAGGGACCAGCTTTCCCTCATGGCCGAAACAAAAGAAGCAAAGCTTTTCCCTACGGCTCAGACATAAAAGCACACTTGTTCGCTCGCGTAGCGCCCACTACACTATGGGTCGAAGTGTCTGCTCTTTTCTTCCACTATGGCCCCACTGTGTTGATTCAATTTCAAGAAGGCAGACAGTTTTAGGTGAAAAAAAAACATAGAAATCAAGAAAGAGAGTACGAGTCATGCGCCCCACTTCAAGCAGGAGTTGCTACATAATGGACTTTGTCTTGAAGCCGTGGGAAAGTATTAGGGATAAAAAGTTTTAGGACAAATGTGTTTTGGTTAACGGGGATAAAAGGAAATTTTTCTCAGGTCGGACAAAAATATTAGAGGCGTTCGTAAAAGTTGCATCATCATCTGGTTGTATAAAAGTAAGAAATCCGTCGTGTGGAAGTGTTGTTGCGATATGGTATGACGTGGTACCTGCCCAGGACTGGAGTCCACATTAAAAGACCTCGTTCTTGCATTTTTTCTCAGCTTGCAAAATACAGTCTCCTGCTACTAGTTCTATTACAAGGCAGGAGTATTTGTGACAGCATAGTGAAATCATCATTAAATCGCAGAATGTTTCCAAGAAACAGCCTAGGAGCTAATCCTTAACGATGTTATATGTTGTCGCCATTATTATTACCAAAAAACATTTACGAAAAACTATACATATTAAGACGCGTTAACTCTGAGCTGCTGCCACGTTTTACAAATAACGTAACCTTATTCCGGCACCGCCGTAGAGCCGCTCTGCATTGCTCGAGGTCATGACGAGCGTTAACTCGCCGTTGGCGGTTTCTGTAAGGCTGCACTGCCTGCCATCCTGTGATTATATGGTCAACACTGCATGCCTGAGAACCAATAATTATAGTTATTGGCAAAATCTTTGATGAATGGATTCTTGGCTGAGGAGGCACCGATTCGCACGTGTAAACCACAATGGCGTTCACAACTTGCGCTTTTAGGTCCAAGTTGGGCCGGTATTTTTGTAGTTAAGTTAATGATTTAAAAGCAGCGAAATTCATTCGCAAGTACTTGTTCCTTCGCTCTGTTCCTTTTAAACTTTTAAAAGAAAACACGCGTGTGACTGAATCTCTGAAACTTTTTTTTTTATTTTTCAAAGAGTTCACCTTGTTTGGTGAGAAAAGGGCAAAAAGAAAAATGAATGTGGATTAGCTCAGCTAATTCAGGATATACAAAAGAGAAAGCTGCCGGTGTTCATTGTATTGATTGGCGTTGGTTTTGAAAACGTTCTATACGCCGATGATTTAGAGGGAAGAAAGGGCGCATAACTGGCTCCTTGAGTCAGTGGACGCCTCAATCGTGCTTTGAGGTACGTGGCGTTAGTGAGGGAGGCATGTGGGCTGCATGCATCAGCGCCGACAACACTGCGGCTGACACGCGGCACTGCAGCAATAGGTCGCAGCGTTCATTGGTTGACCAACCTCTTGTGATCAATCATTAACTGCCACCTGCCTGGGCGGAAGGCTGGGCGCGCTGCGTATCTAGTGTGCGGAACGCGCTCAACGTTACAGACGCCAATCAGCATCTGCTCAGCTGGATCACGTGTGCAGGCAGCAGCCGCTCCGCGGCTTTGGAACCCTGGCGCAGCAACGGCGAAGACTCGGTTCGGTGGCGCGGCGAAGTCACGTGATGCGTTGATATGGCAGCGACGCAGCAAGAACGTTCAAGGTCGAAATGCAGTCCACGGCGAAATCGGCGCCGCTGAGCCAGTAAAACTTTCGCTTTAAACATCCACTCGTGTGAACGCTTTTAAAACATTACAGGTTAAATATATGGTTTATTCCCGATTAAGGAGTTGTTTGGTCTCATGTGGTGATGTAAATTATTATCGCGATTTGAACTATTGCTATCAGCGAAATTACAAAGAAATTTACAGCCATAAAAATTATATTTCTGGTTGTGTTTTACATTTTTTAAAAGTTTAGCGTGCTGTTTTTTTTAGCCACATAACGCTTTTTATGGACATGGAAAACACAAGCCTTCACTACAGCGTTCCTCATAGCCCGAGTCGTTTTGAGACATTAAACCCACATAAACCAAACCAAAATACAAGAAACAACATTTTTAAAAAATGACCTAAAAGTCGATAACGGAAAAAATACAGAGCGTGCCACTGGAAAACCCGTACAATACTTTTAAATTCGTTCATCTTTATTTTTTAGTTTCTTCATTTCAAAAGAGAAAAGATTGCTCCTGGGCGGAAAACTCGTATAATATACACAAAGTAATGCAGCACTAAACCATTGAACAGACCAAAGAAAAAGAAGGTAATGCTCACGTCTTGTGACAGGTCCTTCTGTTCCGCCACGCTAAATGTCTAGCGCTGACGCTTCCGCTCTTGTTAGGGACAGCACGAGGAACTGAAGTAATGGGTAATCCAATTCTCCGATTCTGGGCTCCTCATTTACCGCGTCGCTTCATTTTGCCCTTCATTTCTTCTTTCTATGCAACAAGGTTCTGGCGCGGCAAGGAAAGCTCGCAGAAAAGTTTTCTTCGTTTCCCGATCCGAACGCTGTTATCTATGTCGAACTAATGGTTGCTCTGGTTCTAGTTAGGTTGTAACAAGGAGGCTGTGGTAAACGTGACACATTGAAATGTCCCACCAATATTATTACTCTGCGTTTATTAAACTCTATGCACCTCTAGGGCTTCTGGCACTGCTATAATTATAATTTGTGGTTACCTGCTCATAATGCGATATTTTTTGTTCTTGTGTAATAAGAAGTGATTGTCAAAGCTCGATTGAGAGAGCACAAAGAACGCATCGATCAAACTGTTGAGGCCACAGGTCAAATTAAAAACTTAATGATTGGTCACCACGACGTATCGCAAGATACAGCGACAGCTGCAATAATAGTCGTTGATTATTTGTCGTTCTCTTCTCTGATAGAGTGGGCTTGACGTTACTATTTTGTCAGTGGTGGCGTCAATGTGTTCGGATTCCTCGGTGTGAAGCGTTGCAGCAACGTAATGCTCGAAGTTCCTGCGTGCTTACCAGTAAGCTGGGGATGGTGTTACACCTACGCACATTCCACACCACTGCAGCGGAAAACTTGTCCGTAACAGCTGGGCTGCTCTTAAACAACTGTCAGTTGAAGAATTTTCTGCGGATCAAACTGAGGTTTCATAAAACGACTGTTGGCTTCCATACTGAATACATGGAAAGAACAATTGAGATAGAAAGACGTTCATAAAAATACAAGAAAATAGAAAATAAAAGAATCACGTTCATAGAAAGTTCATAAAATATAACGCATGACGCTACTATATAAACCCGCACTGCAGCAGAGCTCCAAAAAAAAAAACTATAGGACATTAACCTATCGCGCTATTGAAAGACATCCCTGCTTACCTGTAGTTCCTGATCCGAAAATGTTTTCTTGCGGTGTTCAAGGTTATTCAATGTTTTATACTTTAGGGCTCGCTTTTATTATAAGCCAAAAGCTTGGCGTTTCGCGCCGTTTCTCTTTTCGGCCGCTCTTCCAAGAATAACCCCAGGCTAATACCAAGGCAAGCTCGTGCATCGTATCCCCTCTTCTTAATATCTTTTTCTGGTTTTGGTGTTGTTTTCGAAATATATACTACTCACTCTAACAATGAATAAGAGATGCACAGTTTGCGCGACCCATTTTTGGCGTCGAGAAAGGCTCGAAAAGCCTCACCAACCTTTTTCATCCAACCTCTGAAGGGCGAAATGTTTGCTCTTTCAATATTGGCGCTCGAAGCGTTCTCGTGCTCAGTGTGGTGTTCTTTTATTTTTTTATTGATGATAGGTTACTAATAACTTTCATTCGAGGCGTGAAGTCCTACAAAGGAAGTACATAGTGGCCCGTAATTTCTTTATTAGATGCAGGTTTTGTTAATTAATTGGTGCTTAGAGCGTTGTACTTAGTGGTTCGCGCTACTGCTTTCCCGGTTTCTTCACCTTTATTTTTCGCACCTTTGTTCGAAATATGGCCTGGCATACATGATACAAGTCCAGCTTTTTTGGATATGAGTTTTAATTGTGAAACAACGGCGGAAAGCAATATATAGTCCTATAAAAAATAACAATGGGAATTGTCTAATCGTACGAAGTGCAGAAAAATCTTGCTTTTAAATACTGTCCTGTGCTCGCACCAAGTAATTAGGACTGTCATAGGAAACCAATAGGATGTGTTTTTGACAATAGATAGCAGAAAACTACAAGCGTCCCGAAGAGCGGTCTGTGGATATACTGCTATGAACAAATCTTACGATACACCAAAAAAAATTACTTTGATAAATATTTTACCGGTGAAAAAAAATGCGCTCGCCCTAATTTCGGGTTCGGCAGCTGCAGTTTCTTGAGAGACACCTTTGCAGAGATCTCAGCAGTTGGCATCTGCGCACGGCGAGAGCTTCCTTTAGTAAAATTCTACCTGAGGCCGTGTCTTCAAAAAGTATAGACAGCCCATCCCCTGTATACAGTAAGTGAAAGGAACGAGTTCACGAGCGCTGAGCTTTTGGTCTTTTCTTGAAGGTATGTGCTCAACGAAATGTGTCTGCTTTAGTAAAGATATAAAACGGTGATCATAAATAAATTATAAAAGGCTTCATCACTGACTCCGAGAGTGAAGGGCGAAGCCTTCACTTCCGGTGGCGTCAGACAGAGAAAATATCATGTCTTCACACAGACAACGCCCGCATTTTCGTCAACTGCCATTTTTATCCAGTCACAGTAATATAAGTGTCTAGCAGAAACCATATTCCACCATTTGCTGTTCACTGGCCTGCGGTAGCTTGTATCATATTTACTGAACCTTTGTAATTTGGGCACTCGTTCGTCACAAATTTTTGTTTTCGCTCTTATAAATTTTGCTTGTTGTTTAGTTTGAAATATTTTAGTTATTTAATAATCCAGAAGTAGGCGCATCAACTTCAATGGCAACAAGCGAAAGGGCTAGTTAAGATCGCCTCGTTATAGGCAAGGCAGTATTGTGCCGTTGAAGGTGTCACCCGTCGTAAATATATTCTAATTTTAATTCCTTAAAAGTGCCACCAAAGCTCCTATAGTAGCTAACTAGATTTAATTCAAAGCGTTGGTATTCGTTTTGTACGTCGTAATTACTGTAGAAATTTCTCGCCTACTTCGCAGCTTTTCTAATTAGGCCTGGAAGCTGTTCCAGCACAAAGTCTCTTGAGTGCCTGAAAATTCCTTACCGTTGCTGTTGACTCATGCCGCTTCCCAATTTCGCATACCTACATAAACTTTGCCTCCTAGCTGTCCACAAGCAGAGACCTGCTAAGTAGCCGCCGAGGTTGCTCAGTGGTTATGCTGCTGGGCTGCTTAACCGAAAGACGCGGTTTCAGTCACGGCAGCGGCGGTCACATTTCGATGGAGGCGAAATGTTAGACTCGTGTACTGTGCGATGTCAGTGCACGTTCAAGAACTTCAACTAGTGCACATTATCCGTGGCCCTCCACTACGATGTTTCTCATAGCCTGAGTCGCTTTGTAACTTTACACCCTCTTAGTAAACCTAATAAAACAAGACCTGCTACGCATTACTTCCTACTATTGAACCCCTGAAGTATCTTAGTAGTTACGCTGATTAGCAGCTGAACTCCGATTGTATTTTAGGTGCACCTGCTGCAGTTTGAAGGCGGCAAAAGTCAATAACGATCGCATGCTGCACGACGTCACTTCACGTTAAAAAAATTCGGCTTGTGGACTCTTCCTTTCCTCTTTTTTTCCCTAGCTTCTAACATCTTCCCTTATGCCTGATTCATCAGTTCACCACAAGTCATGCAGTTATTGTGCTTGTTATTTCCTCCTCTTCATTTGTGCACACCTCTACTTCCTAAATGTGACATTTTTATATTTATTTTATTTTCCTTCTTCGTTGAAACTTGGTGCTTATATCACACCTTACATCCAGGTTTCCGCCTCTGGGGACGTTATTATCCTGGAATTTCTTCGGGATGCGCATCGTGGTGGCTTATATAGCCTTTCGTACAAAATCAGTGCATATGCAACGGCAACTAAATGGGATACTTTTTTACATTCTTGGCAACAATTTCTATGGCATTTTGGCTGTAGGCTCATAACAAATTTGCGGCTTCTGCTCTTGGGCACTGCTCATGTGCATTACGGGAGGTCGGGAAAAGAACCCTGGGTCTCACAAGCGTCAACACTTGCTCTATTTCAAACAGCCACATGCCTAGGAAGTGGCGCGTCGCTTAACCGTTGAACCACTGCGCGAGTTGTGGTAAATGGCTACCCACACACAATCTATAAATATAATTGAGAGGGCTGTAACGTCATCAACACCACGTGAACACCAGTGCACCAATCATATGGGACTGTCAAATTTGAAAACCTTAGAACCCCAACATTTTGGAGCTCGCCCACCTCCAAAAATTCCAAAGGACCCCCAAATCACTGGAAGCGAGCCCACCTCAAAAATTAATTAAGTTGGATAAGCGGGTCTGGTTAGTATAATCCTATATATTAGTCGTACGGAAGGTACTCGAACATTCCAAGGGGCAATGGAACAGGTTGCAACTTGAGTTTTGGAGGAACATTGTAAAAACATTAGGCACTCATTCTAGACACCATAGCAGGCAATCAAAATGCTGTCACATTTTCTTTTTTACGAATGTAATTATGAAGGTCCTTAAGTTTTTTAATATGCCGTTGTCTTTTTTATATACTGTAGACCCCCAATAACCCAACTGGGTAGGGTAAAAATTAATCATAAAATATGTGATCCGCGCGGGCCTTTTACTTTTTCGTGCTAAGCATTTTTCTATTAAAGCGGCCTTAGAAGATGTTGTAAAGACCCACAAAGCAATCAACTCAAATCTAAAATCAAGTCTGGCTATGAAACGGCATTCCATTCTAGCAAACGAAATTTGAAGCAGTATCATACACTCAGCAAAGCCTCGTAAGCAAAAGAGGGAAACGATTGAATACGGTGGCTGTTGAAAATGATCGCCGCGGATTTCAAGGAGATTTTGGCAGGCGTTGGAAATGTGTCGCTTGAGTTAGTCGAAATTTTTTATGAGGTTACTAAGTGGACGTCATGAACCTTCTGTCAAAATACTGATATAAATTTCACTTCGCGTCTGGTTTCCTCTATTGGGACACCATCGTAATCCTTCACACTTATTTATTACGCAATATTTTTGTGCGCTGTGGTCTCTACGCATTTGCTAAGAAGAGCTTCCTCACATGCAGTGTTTTGCTGCAACAGAGTACGCATTACAGGGGCATATATTCTGGCGAATGCACCGCGATCTTTCACATTTTTCCAGAAGTTAACTGTAAGTATACACCTACAATCTGTGCGTAAACTGCAGGCTTCTTTATTACCGAGCTGAATAATAGACCTAATTGACTAGTTCTTGTTCGTGTTTTATCACCATTGCATAGGAGCGGTATGACCACGTGAAGGTTTTGGTTTAAGTATATTCTTCATAGATGTTTACGTAAAAAAAATTGTTTATCCTCGCGAAACTATGTTTGCGGTATTCAGTTTCAAATACCGTCGTTTATTAGGCATGTGTTCATAAGTATGAATATTTTATTATTTTGATTTTTTTTACTTTTTATGCCTTTGCTTGGTATGTAGACACGTTTTGAAGCGAAGCAGCTTAGAAGTTAGCCACTGCCAAATATTACCTATTCTTTGGCAGTATTTAGCCCTACTAGTGAAATATTCATATGTTGCAGCCATGATAATTTGTCTAGGTATGTGACATTTTGATAATGAATTCATTACTAGTCATTGACAAAGAATCCAGACGCTTCAGTCAAAGTACACCTTATGTATCTTTTCTATGCAATAAAAATGTATGCATGAATGGATTACCAAACTACATTTTTGTCTCCAATAAAAATTTTCCAAATGACACAATCTTTCTAAGCTACTGATATGAGTTTCCGATCCCGGGTTTTCAATATAGTGTAAAATGTGCCCCTATATAGTTAGCCGGAGTAGTATATGCAGAAAAAAGTTGACGAGATTTCGTCGATTCATGTTAAGAGAAGTCAGAGAAAAAAGTGACACCAGTATGAAATGTGCAGAAATGTTTCATTAAATGAAAAAGCTAGCCCGAGGTGCTTAAATGAAGAAAAACAAACAACTTTTTTTGTGAAGACATTTTCTTGGTTTCCTTACTACTGTGATTGCTTCCTCTTGAGGCGACTTCGACCTTGGATTTCCAGGTTTTACTCAAACAACAGCACGGCAACGCAAGCAGTAGAAGGGCTGAATTCTTATTTTATTGGAAAAGTACAACAGTTAGATTCTGATTTTTATGAAGAAATCCTGACAGTCAAACTTCATCTTGCAAAGTCATAAAGCGACTAAGTGGGATAGGTTTTAGAAATTACACCCGAGGAGCCATCTTTACACATGAATAAAGTGAATGGCTTGTCTTCATTCCTGCAGCAAATTTAGGGAGAATTAGAGAGCAAGAACATCGTAGAAGTAAAATCAAGAGAAATGTACTGCTGATTTTCTATCCGGCGCTGAGGAAAATGTATCGGGGGCATAAAGGGAAAGTAGAAAAGAAAGTTGAGTTAAAAATCATATTTAGAAAGAAAGTCATTATGTTCCGTATCCAAAGCCAAGGGGCTGTTCTAATGTCTTCTTAATCCATGACATATAAAGAAAATTAACATTTTTTTCATCAGAAAAGTTTATGCATAATCTCATTAAGTATTTGACATCTGAGTGGGCTGCCAAATATAAAATGGCATAATTCGTAGAGAGCTCATTTTGTCACTCTCATTTAGAAAAGTAAATGCAAAAATTGATTGCTATTGTTTCCGACAGCCAGTTTACGCGGCTTAGCTATGCTTCAGTCAGTTATATGCACTGATATCAGTATGTTATGCAGTGACTGCTTCATGCATTTGAATATTTTGGACCTATATTACCTTCTCACAAAGCATCCAAATAGTTTTCTTAAGTTTCTATTATGAATTTTTACTTCTATTTCTAACGGAAGAGCCACCCCCATAGCCGGCGTTATCCTTCGGAACATCAGTGAGGCAGCCAAAAAGGCCTGCACTCCTTCGGCCGAGACGGAGTTGTCGTAATTGGGCTATCCCTCCAACCAGCAGTAATCACGAGCGCCGGTCCTCCAGGGACACCCACGTCTTACCAGTGCCAGTGTGGCAGCGGCATGGACGCATGCTAAATGAGACTGCCCTAGGTGCGGTTCCACTAGCGCTTAGAGCCTGTTTTAAGGTTGGCGTCCGAGACAGAAACGTTCCCAAATCAGTTTAGCAGAAATCTTGGAAAAAAAGGCGTTGAAGTAGCCCGTGGTTCGCTAATAAAGCAGACCAAAGAACAGGCATTAGGAAAAGAGGGAGATGGAGAATCAGGGTGAGCGGTAGGATTTGTGGCATGAGAAATAGAGCGTCCTTAAATCAGGGGAGAGTCAAACCGTTGGACTCGGATGCGGAAGGTGCATTCTACTACTAGTCACCAACTAGCCCGCCTCTCCCTATTATGCGTGCCAGGCATGCCATTTGTCGTGAGGGCGTAGACTTTTCCTAGAAGAGACTGCATAATTATGATTCAGAATAATCCCTGGACGACAGCGCGCACCCCTTCTCTGCCGGCAACCGCTCCGTACCCGGCGCACTTTCCGCGCGTCTAACGTTTGGGTGACGTGCACCATCGCAGTCAAGATAGCGCAGGTGTAGTCCCTTTGATCCTTCCGGACCGAGGCGAGACCGCAGCGCTGAGATTGACCAACGCTACAGCCTGGCAAGAACACACAGAGAAAAAAAGAAATGTATGGGAACAGGGGACGGGGGCGGTCAATATAGAAAGCGGTCAAAAAAAATTCTACCACTCTTCTCTGGCTCTATATTTTTGTTTCTTTGCTTGCGTTTCTTGCCGTGAAATGGCCGGGCGCCCAGCATTGTAATCACTTCTGGAAGGTCGTTGTGGTTGTTACTCTACTTAAAAACTCTTGACGGAAGAAAATTGTATTATTGCATCATAATATGTTCGTAAATAGCAAATAGGTCTTTTGACGCCGTTATATTTTGATTTTATATAAAAAATTGAAGACATACCTTATTCAGTTGTGTAACTGCTTAACTTAGTCTTTTTTTCTAGGGGCTTTTCTTTGGTTCCAGGAGACGGAGGGTAAGAACTCATCTGCAAGCTTCGCTACCTTCGAGACAGTAGTGAGGCTTGGGATCTCTTCTACCTAGTGCTCTTCGTCTTCAGGTAGCCGGCGGTGAAACTTATCGAGGCGAGAACATTGCGTCATTTTGTTGTGATCGCCAAGCACCTTAGATTCCTTTACCCCTTTCTCTGTATAAGCCATTGGTTTGTAAGCAAACTCGGGCTGCGACTCATCTTTTCTTCCTCGGCGCTTTGAAAGTGGCGCCTCAGTGCTCCGCCTAACAGCCTACACTTCTTTATAAGGCTCAACTTTAACCATGTCGTAGTCGACTGGATCCTCTTTTGTGAAACACAATCATGTCCATGGCCTTATATTGCAACCAGGCACTGCGGCCAATTTTCCTTGGTAAAAGCTGTATTCCGTTTCCTTGCTTCCGTTGCTTCAGATCGTCCTCTTTTTATGAAACATAACATTCAGCGCTGTGTTGCCGAAAATGCATGCGTTTCATGTTCGCTATATTTTTTTCTAAGCCATAGGGTCGCATTAGGACCTTCATTCTGAACAACTGGCATTCCCCTCTGTTGGATGCCACGCTGCTCTCACGTCCTTTCAAACTTGTAGCAGCCGAAGTTCGATGCGTTTCGTCTCAAAAGCTTGTCCATTGCGCTTAGTTAATTTCAACTTCTTGCTCACTGAGCATTGCATTTTCTACCTCAAGCTTTGCTTGTTTCTCTTCTTCGATCACCAGCAAGTATTCTGTTTGTCATCGTCACCTGTCTCCAGTGCTTGAATAGCCGATATGATATATCGGCTTTGTCATTTCGTCCCCAACATCCAAGCCGAAACTTTTGGCCGTCTTTGAAAAGAAGGCTTTTAGCGCCTTCAGATTCACGGTTGAGAAGAGTGTTGCTGCTACTTCTCTAAATCCCCTATCATGATGCACGTTGGAATCACGGTTCAGCGATATCCACAAGCACCTCATTCGTTAACCGCATTTTTAATAAAGCCCAGCAAAATCTCACAGAAGAAAATTCAAGCACTTACTAAATCTTGCAGCCATGATTATAGCGGACTTCGTCCCGACCGTGCCAACCTGTTGTTGCGTCGGGCCTACTGCGGCACCCGACCCAAAAGTATCGTAGTCCTTACGAGATGTCGCCCATTGGGTCTCAGACATCGAGAGATGCTCGCCGAGACAGAGGCGGGACGAGCAGCTGATGAAACAACTTGATGCTTTAACCTCATTGCAGAAAGAAATGTGGAATCTCGCTACACAGCACAGGACACGTGATTTTATAAGCTACCCCTCGCTTAGTTAAGTCCTTTGTTTCCTTGGAGAAAATGTTTGCGATTCCAAAAGATCACTTGAACCCGGTCACTGGCACCTGAAGCTCTCACACAGTCACACATCTACACACACTCACACGCCTGGGCATAAATTTGGAGAGGACGTACGCCCGTTATCTTGCGGGCTCCACATCTAACGACTCGTATCTCACATCTCTGTGTCGACGAGGAAAGGCCAGACAAGAACGTACTACAACTACAGCACACCTTAGTGTTGATGTCCAAATTGCCCGGATAGGTTGTTTGTTCCTCGTGAAGCTCCCGCTGTTAATCCGCGCCAATGTTTGAATTCTCAGTTGAGTGGGTTGCAGTGACGCAAAGAAAGCAGGTGTTCCATTGGCTGCCTCATTGTGTTTCATGCGGGTGTTACGTGGGGCGGACGGGTGCAATTACTGTTTGCAGAAGCGATTAGTTTGTCTTATTTCAACTGTCCAATAATGATCAGATGGTCCTCTTTTTATGAAACATAACATTATGCACTGTGTTGCCAACAACGCTCGTTCTGTTCGTTCCTTTGCATGCATAAGTAAAATTCTTCTTCACGCGAACATCCAATGCTGACCGAAGCTCTCAGCACCAGCTTGAAGGCAAGAGAACTGATGTGGAAAACATGGGCAGATTTCAGTAATCGAGAACTGTAAATAGACGCTAGCTAGAAAGGCTTTTTACTTTTCTGTTTCAGCAGAATGTACAAAGCGGAAGTTCACATTTTAGATTCAGCTGCGCCAGAGACACAGAAGAGAGAAAGTGGAATGGAGGACGCGCCGTGTGGCTGCTCCTTGTTGCCCGGCTCCTGTATCCATGTTCGCACTAGAACAGCATCTAGAAGAACACGCAGAGTGCAAGCCGCCAGAGACGAGGGCAGAGCGCAGGCACGCCAACACCTAGAGTACGAGCGGTGCGCACCACCGTGTCCGAAGGCGGACGCATTTGAACGGGCGCCGCCGGCCGGCGTCACGCCGCGCTGTCCCAGCTGAAAATGCCGCAGGCGTGGCGCGAACGACGTGCGGTGCAGCGGGCACGCCGCAGCCGCGACAAATGCACCGCGTGCGACCGGAAGCGTGTTACGAGTAGGATGTTCCTCCATATCCATAGCCACTGCAACGCCGACGAGGAGAAGGTCGCGCGCCGTCTGCCGTGTGCCAGGATCGATGCGAACCACGGTCGTAGTGGTGGTTTCGGGCAGCAGGATGAGTCGGCGGCGAGGGACAACCTTCTTTCGCTTTCGCCCCCCATACACGCCCGCACTGGAAGAGAGTAAAGAGGGGAAGGAGGCTTGAGGCGATGTCCCCACTCCGTCCGTGAAAAGGAGAGCGTGAAGATTCTTCCTTCCTCCTTGCTTGCGTTTTTCGGTCTCATTAATAAGATCAAATTGCGGAAGTTTTATTCAAGTCCATTAAGCCTATCTCAATGCCACACATTCTCGAGGGTTTGCCTTCGCCAATAAGACGTACCTGTCTTTCCCTCTGCCGCCTCCTTACCGCTCCTGCCGCCGATGGGAACTACTCGCGAGTGATTCTCCTTGCTCTTAAAGCTCGCTGTTCTTCACTTTTCTCATTTTCATTATTTTCGTTCTTCCTTTGCTTTTCTTTTATTTTGCACTTCATTCTCTTTTCATAAAGAAAAGGAAGCTCAAATACAAAAATAATCGTTCCGATACCATTGCGTGTGCGACTTGACTGGTGTCGATTGTGCTAAGTCCCGGATTCGCAATAAGAATGGATGAGATGTGGGCATTTTTTGTTGAAACGTCCCGTGTTACGCAGAATGCTTAGAAAGGCACTAGGGGGAATATTCACTAATGCTAGGCTCATAACTTAGCGTCACGTGATAGCAAGTATGTCATCTTTACTGAGTGGAAAGTTTTTATAATTTTATAAGAAGTCTTGGAACACTGACACTTCCCGCCTTATTGAATCACCACTTGGTTTTATCCTACCGTAAAGACACAAAGAATAGAATAGGTAATCTTTGCTCTCTCACTAATCTTACAAAACGCGTTGCCTCCTTCACTCCTCGAGCTCCGGAGACTTGGCGTGTTCCTCATCCGCGAACTAATTATGGTCAACAAATGTTAAGCTACAGGTTGCCGAAGTTACTAAATGACCTTACTCAATGTAACATCGACGTGCTGACTTGTTCTTGAGACCTGCTTGAAATATTTTTGTACGCATGACTGTGTTTCTGTAATAAGCTGTGTACGGCATTTTTTCTTTTTTGTTTATTATCTCTTTTACTGTTTGAATTTTGGGTTTAGGTTTCTTTGAGTTTCTTGTTTTGCTTTTGTTTTAACTCCAGTCTATTAATAAGCCTTCTCTCCGCCCTGCTGCAGCCACTGTAACGGTACCTGGGGCCAGTCAAGCTGCCTCTGAGCAGCTTTTCCTCTTGTATTCCCCACAACCATTGTATCTCCTTGTTTGTGGAAATAAACTCAAACTCAAAATTGCAAAAAAGCTAAGTACACATGGCGCCGCCACTCGGGGATTCTGACAACTGCGGCTGTGACGTTTCTACTGTGCTTTCTCGGTGAACGCTATTTTGCCGTCAGTGGACACTCACCGTCGAAAGATGAGGAAAGCAGTTCGGCGAGTGTAGCCAAGAATCCTAAGAGTGCCCTAATTAAAATAGTGTAAAACAGACGACAGGGAATAAAGCTATAGTCGCTGCGCTGTTGCACTACAAGTCGCGTCCGGTGAATTCGTTTGATTCTCACTTCAGCCATCCGGTCATTCGCTTTTTTGAAGCTGCAGGCATTCGGAAATTTTGAAGTGCCTTTTTATTTTTATTTTGGTAGTGCACGCTCATGGTGACACGGCTATGCATGCACGTTGTATAAATATGAAACACCATACAAGCGCATGGTCTTCCATGCTTTCTGCGCACTGGAAAATATGGTATGCTTAGAGATATGCAGAAAAATATTTGGGAAATTTATCAGGTGCTTGCACCCTCACCTCTCATTTTATTAAATAAAGAAAAAAAATTTCACAGACCTGGCCTTCTTGCATGAAATACTTAAAACGCCGGAATGCAAAGCCGGATATAAGTGCCTTTAATTGCAGTGCTCATTCTCCACCGCGAAGCCGTAGCACACATGTGCTTCATTATTATGCAACAGGGCTACAAGACGAATACAAGAGCAGGAAGGGACAAACAGACTGCGCTGACTACATTATAACAGACAGAAGAGAGCCAGGTACAATAAATAAACTGCAGATGAACGGCTGTTTGGCCTAGTTGATATTACTTCATAGCCGAACAGTCGTTCTTCAGTAGTCTATTTCTTGTACTTGTGTCTCTTTTATTTGTCAGAATGGGGTCAGCGCAGTCTGTTTGCCTCTTAACTCTTGCTCTTGTCTTCGTCCTGTATTGCTGTTGCACAATAATGAGGAATACCAACTAGCCCAAACAGGTGTTCTTCCACACATAGGCGATGTGCAGCTAAACTGGTATTAAGGGCTCATGCACTTCCGTGAGAAAAGCGCTTAGGCTGCTGATGGGTGTGGGTTGAGGTTACGCTTGCATTTATCGCCGATAGCTGTACACGCCCGGCAGGAGAGTGCACGGTGGACAGAAAGCATCCTGATTTTTTTACCCACACATCGCATAAAAATCAAGTCACGAGTGGAGAAATCGCAACGGCCTGAGGAGAGTCAATCACAGGGTCGTCTGTAATCATTATGCATTGCTAGTCAACAAAGGCGCGATAATCAACAGTACAGCGGGCCGTCTGATGAGTAATGCGCGTGAAATTTTTCACTCTGATGTGCTGCTGAATAAAAGACGTCTGAGTACGACCACTGCTCGGAGGCTTTTTAGGATCCGTAACTGCAGAACACAACGCATGTAAGCCCATACACTCGCTTAATTGTCGCCGATGTGTACATGAGTGTGTGTAGTCAGCAGCTTGTTCTGCAGTCTGTTGCTACGTTCAATAAGTTCAGGTAATTTGTCCCACCTCGATGAAGCATAACTGTACCGTACACATGCGTTGCAACAAGAAACAGCTGCACGCTATGTAGCTGAGACATTGCCTTTACGGGCGATGGGACTGAGGCGGCATGCACTCTTGTTACTTGCCGCCATGACCTCTGACTGGGCCGGCGAACAAGACCGTTTTACTGGCAGCGTTTCAGGTTTTTCGAAGTAGCGCCTCTGATTGATCGGACAGCTACATCGTAAATGCATCTTGGGAACAACGAAACTGTGCTTAACTTGTGCGGGTGCTTTGAATTTGGATGGGCTTTTGGACTCTCATTTTATATTTTCTCAGCAATGCAGCCTCCTTTACGCTGAGAAAAAGCACCGGCAATGTTCCCTAGAAACAACGTATCCGTCTTGCTTCGTTTAATATTTTTATTATGTGCCTCCATACGAAACACCAGAACGCTGGCGCTTATCTACTCAACTTTGGTGCTAGAGAGTCACTTTATGCCGCTAAAACGGCCTGCTGTAAAATGCCCGCTGTTTGCGTTAAACCACCTCGCTTTTGCGTTAAACCACCTCGCCTTAAGACGTAGGATAGTTGTGTCTTTGGTGTAGGCGTCTTCTCCAGACGCCTACACCAAAGACACAACTATCCTACGTCTTCCAACACCTCGTTTCTTAGCGCCGTCGTTTAGGCGAAGTGGTTTAACGCAAATAGCTGACGGGAGGCCGTTTAAAGGGCAAGTCGTGACTGCCTACCACCCAATTTGAGGAGATAAGCGTCAGCGTTCCGGGGTTTCATAAAGGGCATTTAAGAAAAGTATCAAATGAAGCAAGACATTTCTTCAAACGAAATCCATATCGAGTCACGTACAATAATAACCCGATATCAAGTAAGATCTTGCTTGAAATCTAGATGCATTACTAGGCACCGTTTTTTCCAATGTCTAGGCCACTCTGGACGGCGATAAGCGCTATGAAAAGGAACGCAACGCACACTGTCACTAGCTGCCCATATTGACGCCTATTCCGATTCTCGTAGAGCATGAGCAGCTGAATACCCGGACTGAAAATACTGAACAGCGATACGTTACAAGCCTTTAATGAAGAAAGTACGTGGTGACATAGGAACCGTGAACAGGGAGGTGATAGCACAAACGCGGAAGAAGACTTACTTTCTTCGTATGTAAACGCAACAATAGCTGGGAACTAAAGGATAAAACCCCGTTATAAACCGAAAGCCGACATATTGTTACGTGACGGTCAGCCGAAGGATGAGACGGATTGACTGATGGTAATGAGGTGATCTAATGGCCGTTGGCCTAGCGCGAGCGCTCCATCCCGCACCACTGCCAGCTTCGTATTCTTCGCCACAATATAAAATTATGGCTGGCGTATGTCCGAAACGTTGCATACCATACACGAAAATGTCGTTCTCAGAAAATGGCGGTGGAATAGCCAACTACTGCCCTGACACATCAAGTTAAGCACAAGGGATGATTAGTGTAGGAACACTTTGAAACATTTGATATGGAACTGCACGCTGTCCGTCATGCTATGGCGATGATGTAGAAAACGTAATATCTGTAATAGGAACCCAAATGTACACTGACTCCTTAGCGGCGGTAATTAGTAGTATTAGTAGTAGTGGTTTATGAAAATAATATAAAAGAGGGATAAGATTTTCGCTAGCCCCTGCATCTGCCATCAATACTGAAGCATCTGATTGGGCAGCGGAAATAAAAGATAGCAGGCAGAATGAAGAATTTAAATGAAAGAGGTGATTTTACGGGAAGAGAAGATAGGAGGAGAGCTAATATACAAAAACTAGTTACACATGCGCGCACAACACTATGTTGACTACAACTGGGGTGGGGCGCCCAGTTGTTCATTGTATTGTCAGAACTCAAAGCATGGAATACGTCTACGTGTAACTCGGGGAGATACACGCACTAATAAGACAATGGTGATAAGGACCCGATTGCATTGGATACAAAAAGTGCCTCAAAGCGCTGATCACAGTAGAACAGACGCCTTTACACCAAGCAACGACCACTCAAGTAAAACGTGCTACACAAAACAGAGACCTGCTACATTCCCTACGTAGATTATGCAATATAGATTTTTACATCCCAAAGGGGACTTACACTATGCGGGACGCCGTAGTAGAGCGTTCCAGAATAATTTAGACTACTTGTAGGTCTATAATGTGTGCTGACATCTGACCGCAAACAGCCGTCTCTGTATCTCTCTTTCGTCGAAATACGGCCGACGATCAAACTCGCGACGTTGAAATCGACAACTTCTTCCAAAGCAACTGCACCACCGCAGCTAGTATTATGTGACATAGGTATCTGATGTCACTGAAGACTGATTAATAACCGGTTTTTTCTTATCATAGATCTGAGGTTTTTTTAAAAGTGCCTTTGGGTAAGGGCATCACCTTAAATTCAGCTTGTCGGCGCAACAAAAAGAAATCGGATGCCTTCAAGAGACGCCAACAAACAAGACAAAGTTGGGTTATGGAGGAGGGCCTGGGTGAGGGGTAGCCGTAGGAATGTGCCCGACGGCTGACAGCGCAGTTTGGAACTTCACATGACAACTCAGCAGTCGCGTGTAAACGAGCCGTCAAGAGAAGAGTGCGCGTGCAATGGAGAGATGGCTCGAATATGCATTTACGCCTGAAGCATCTGCAGGCAGTTCGGTCGTCGATGTGATGGGGAAAAAAGGGAAGGGTTGGATAGGGAGGGCAGGAGATGCAGAGAAGCAAAGCACTGCGTGATTGGCTCGACGAATATTGTAAGAGAAGGGCAACAGCACTGTTTCCTGGAGGGGAGAAAAAATAAGGAGAGTACGCAAAAAAAGAAGAGGCGGAAGAGAGTGAACCTAAGCTGAAATCTGATTCACCAGATGCGGCGGAAGGGCAGATGGAGGAGGAGTGGGAAAAGCTTGCTAAAAAAGGCAAGGAAGACAAAGGGGATGTTATGGCGGGAAAGTGGCGGTGGAAAGTGAAGCAGTTGCGGAAAGTACAAAAAATAAGTAGTGGTGCAGGAAAAAGTAGAAATCAAGATATAAGGGGATTTATCGGGAAGTCGAGCTTAGCTCCTTCTACTTTTCCAGACGAGCTAAAGATTTTTCCCTTCGTTGAAGCTGTCCACGACTTTCTCCATCCTGTGGTCGTATTCGACCACGATGACGGCGTCGCCGGGAGGCACTGTGCACGGAAAGAACGAGAGAGAAAGTGCGGCGAAATCGGAACACTGCTGTTCCCGTTGCCGCTGCGCACCGCTGATCATGATGTCACGTGTGCGCCGCCGAGGCATGCGTTAAGGCACCGCCAGCCACCTTCCTACACATGTCTCTAGGTTATCTCCGAACTGCCCCCTTTTGACGCCTTTATATTGTCTGCAAGGCAAACGTAGGCGGCTGGAAAGAGGCGGCAATATGATCAACAAGGCGACAGCGACAATAACAAGTGACGCCAACAAGAACTGTTGCTGGAATAGAAACTGAGAAACGAAGTTTAACAACCCGGAGGGATTTGTGCGGTTCTGAGGCAAAAAGGAGAAAACCAAAAGGGAAGTGCAGGCATAAAAGAATCAAGTCTCGGTTTTTTTAAATGCGGTTCTTGCGGCAGCTGAGGTCAAGAGAGCTAACGACGCGCGGAGAACTCCAATATAACTACTGCACAGACGGTTGTGCGCGCGATGAGGACAAATAAAAAAAGCCAGTCTTCGAGCTCGAATAAGGCAGCTTCTACGATTAAGTGGGCCTCTCTGGAGTATTTCTCCAATATGGTGGGCGCCAGCTTATTATATGAGGTGAGTTCTTTTTTTGTACCAATATAGAGTAGCCACTGCATCGAGTAACATGCTTTCGCTTTTCTCTAAAGGTTTAAACTTTACTTATTTCATGATACTGTTCATAGTTTAAAAAGATACCTTCTGTACTTGAAGAAAACCACAGGTGTCGGTAACAAGATATTTCAGTATTATTGTGTCGGTTACCCCAGCGATACATAAAGCCTGTTGAAATTTGCGAAGCGTATTCAGAGCTAACGCGACCGACTCCACTGCCCACCTTTTTTTTGTTTCTGAATAAAACACACCATATGCGGCACAATGCAACCAGGCGAATTTCACTATCGATAATGGGCACCTCAAGTGATCCAACATGGAGGCGCTGCACAAAGGACTCCTTCTGCGGTTAGTGTATACAGAATAACAGTTATTTTGAAATTTCACAAAAAAACTCGCGCTTTTTCGTGGATGGTCAAAACCTGGCGTGAACCAAGCAGTCTCGTTTCTTGAGGGTTGTTAGAAATAAACCCGAGACAAACAATAATTATTGTATGGTGTTTAAAAACAACCGATGTGAAAGCGGTGCAGTACACGGTATACACTTGCAGCGGAGAAAATTTAAAATCAGTGACATCGGTGGCAAGACCCTTGTACTATAAGCAAATGACGAACCTAGAAGCACAAGTTTCGGTATTGACACTACAGGTAAATAAAACATGTATACAAGAGACCGACACGTGCGGTAGCCAAGAAACAACTGCCGTTTATTGCCCGCTCACCGGAAGTGCCCGAGCACGTTGCCAGACTGGCTGGCGTGCACCGTACAGTTTTAGCGGTCACCGATACATCCTCTTTTCTTTAAACATTGAGAAGGTGACTACAGAGTAAGTCCTTCACAATAGGGAGCGGGTGATATGCAGGATGGGGCGCCTTAATTCTGGTGGGCCAACCGGCGGGGAGGCCTTCTGAGTCTTGAGGACCGTCTTAGTTCTGCACCAACCACTCTAGTCGGTCCAGAGGATGTAGTGTGTTCTGTAGCAGTCTCTGCTGCTCCCCCTTGAGGTTGCACCACTGGCCGCTCTCCTGTTTGTTGCTTGGGCGACACGCTTGGTTCGGTTGCCCCCAACGCTCCAGCTGGTCTAGGGGGTGTGAGAGGAACGAACTCCGCGGAACCCCTTTCTCCTGCTGCTGGCGAGGATGCTGTAGGCGGTCTTAGTAGTCTAGGTGGTGTACACAGCTCCCTTGCTGGGGCTGTTGATCTTGCACTCGATAACGGAGTGTCAACACGCATAAGGGACTGTTGGGGTCTTGTCGCTCTCTGCAACACTGGGCGACTTTCCACGTCTCCAGCGCTGCGTCCTGTAGGATGAAGCTGTTGTGATGTTGGGTTGCAAATCTCTCTCGTTTTTCGCAAGTCTTGACGGTTCCTTCTAAATTCGCTTCCATCCTCTGTCATTATTCTGTATGATCGGGGGGCCACAAGATCTAAAACTATAGCTTTTGTGCCCCACTTGCTTCCAGACCTAATCCGAACGCTGTCTCCAGGCTGTAATGGCGGGAGCTGCTGTCCTTTGTTCGTATCCTGCTTATGTTTTCGAGGTTTTGAGAGCTGCTGAGCTGAATCCGAGCAGGGGTCCGGGAGCGGCGTTCTGCTGTCGAGACCCATGAGATACTTGGATGGTGAGACACCGTCTTCCAGCGGAGACGCACGATAGTTGAGGAGTCCAAGCCAAAACTCCTCCTTTGATGATCCTGCCTTCTTGAGTAGCCTCTTGATTATTTGTACGCCTTTCTCCGCGAGTCCATTCGATTTCGGATAATAAGGACTGGAAATGATGTGTTCAAAGTCAAACATCACTGCAAAGTCCTTAAATTCCTTGGCTGTGAATTGGGGACCTCCATCAGTGCAGACCTCGTGGGGGATGCCATAACGTGCAAATATCTGAGATAGTTTGTTTATGACCTCAGTAGTTGTGGTGCCATTCAACTCCTCCACCTCCGGATAGTTAGAGTAGGCATCGTACACAACAAGGTAATGCTTCCCAGCATGCTCGCATAAGTCGGCTCCCACCCTGTACCATGGGCGACTGGGCGTATCCCGTAACAGCAGAGGTTCAGCAGGCTGTTTGTAAGCATGTATCTGACAGGTCAGACACCGCTCAGCCATTTCTCTTATTTCAGCTGCCATCCTGGGCCAGTACATGAGGCTGCGTGCTCGTGATGTGCATTTCGCTATGCCCAGATGCCCTCGATGCAACCGACAAAGCATTTCCTTTCGAAGCTCGGAAGGAATGACAACTTTGGTACCTTTCAACAACACACCTTCCACCACTGACAGTTCACTAGTGTGCGTTTTCCACTCCCCGTTCAAAGACTGTGACGCCTGCAGGTTTGCCATGATTTGCTGCAGCTCCGGGTCCCTAGCCGTGGCATCTTTCAATTTGTCCATTGTTCTCTTGCTCACCCGGTCCTCCAAGACACTTATGGCGTGTATTTCCAAGTCATCTGATAAGTTATCTGACAAGCGTTTCCCTTGCATCCTGGAAAGAGTGTCAGCAATAACCAGTTTCTTCCCAGGAACAAATTGCAACAGGTAGTCGTATTTCAGCAGTCGCAGGAAGAGCCTTTGAAGTCGAGGCGGGATGTCTCCGAGTCCTTTCTTCGAGATAGATATCAATGGACTGTGATCGGTCTCTATAGTGATTCTTCGGCCCAAGACAAACTCATTAAACTTCTCAGAGCCAAACACTATTCCAAGGGCTTCCTTTTCAATCTGTGCGTATCTGCGCTCGGTCTCTGTCAGGACCCTTGACGCATAGCCTACAGGCCGCCAGTCGCTACCATGCTGCTGGTAAAGGGCTGCACCCAATGCAAAGGCGGATGCGTCAGTGGACAGCTTTGTAGGTAAAGATGGATCAAATATAGCAAGTACAGGAGCTTGCGTGAGCATTTCGTTTAGACGGGCCCACTCGATGTCGTGCGCTCTAGTCCATTCAAAGACAAAGTCCTCCCGCAACAGACCACGAAGTGATTCTGTCTGACTTGCTAAGTTCGGCAAGTACTTGCTGAAATAGTTGACTGCTCCAAGTAGCCTCTGGACTTCCTTTTTCGTAGCTGGCTTCTGGCAATGGGCTAGGCACTCTACCAGTTCTGGGTTTGGTTTGATGCCTTGTTCACTTATTCTGTCTCCAAGGAAGTCGATCTGTTTCACTCCGAACCTACATTTGTCCCAATTAAGAGTTAGACCAGCAGCACTGGCCGTTTCCAAGGCTCTGTACAGTCTCTCCTGGTGCTCTTCCCATGAGGCACCCCAAACCAAAATGTCATCGATGTAGATGCGTACCCCTGGTAGACCGTCGAAACTCTCTGTCATTGTCCTTTGAAATATCTCTGGAGCCGATGAAATACCAAAGGGCAGCCTTAGGAACCGGTAACGACCAAATGAACTGCTAAATGTGCAAATTCTCGAGGACATGTCATCAAGCGGGATTTGGTGGAATCCACTATTGGCGTCAAGCGTGCTGAAATATTTCGCTCCTGCCAGTTCACTTTCGATCTCTTCCCTGCGCGGAAGATGAAAGTGTTCCCTCTTCAAAGCCTCGTTCACTTTTTTGGGGTCCATGCAGACGCGAAGTTGGCCGTTCTTCTTTCGAGCAATAACAAGTGGGCTTACCCAGTCAGATGGCTCTCGCACCTTGGCAATGATTCCTGCAGCCTCCAGGCGATCAAGCTCCTCTTTCAGCCGCGATCGAATTGCGTGAGGTACCCGCCGCGCTGGCTCGGCGACTGGACGGGCGCCATCTTGAAGAGTCATGCTGTATTCCCGCTTCAGTTTTCCGATGCCCGTGAACAACTTGGGATACTGCCGGCGAACGCACTCGGACAAAGCCTCATCTTTTTTTACTGCTCTGATTCTGTTGACAAGACCAAACTGCTCACAAGCCTGCAGTCCCAAGATAGCTTGACGGCCCTTCTTCGCAACAAAGAATTCCACTAGTCGAGTGTCGGCGCCAATCCGAACCGGGAGGCATACCTTTCCCATGTGCACGATTTCATTCCCGCCGTAGCTGCGTAGTACAGCCCTGGCTGGCTCTGGCTGCTGCTTGGTTCCCAGGGCTTCAAACAGACCGCGCGGCAGCAGGTTGGCCTGCGCGCCGGTGTCGACTTTCAGCCGCACTTCCCGTCCCGAAATACGAGTCGCTACCTCCCAGTCGCGCGCATCAGCAGCGCTCGCTTTCTTGCATGCTGTAGATACGTGCAGCACGGTAAAGTCGTCGTCGTCGTCCGGCCGCTCGGCAACCTCGTTAACATCCGCTGCTCTTGCTTTGCAGCAAACTGCGAAATGATTCTGCCTTCCGCACCTAGCACATTTTTTCCCATATGCTGGACACTCGCGAGGCCTATGCGAGCGGCCAGCGCGTCGTTCCTGTGCTGCTGATGCTTGTTTTTCTCTTCACCCACTGCGTCGACGCTTTTGTCTTCACTCCACACTTTGCTTTGTGCGGCAGTGATTTCCTCAGCCTTTGCCCACTCGACGGCTGTGGTAAGTGTCAAGTCCTTTTTGGCTAGAAGCTTTTCCCTCAACGTCTTACTAGATGTGCCGTACACTATTTGGTCTCGCAGCATCGATTCCCGAAGGTTGTCAAAATTGCAGGTCTTGGATTTCAGTTGCAGGTCTCGATAGAATTGCTCGAACGGCTCACCTTCGGCTTGCGTGCGGTTCCGGAACACGTAGCGCTCGAACGTCTCATTGCTCTGAGGTAGGCAGTAGGCTTCAAAAGCTTGCACTAGCTTGTCGTAGTCCTTCTTGTCTTCAGCGGTAAGATCGAAGGTGTTGTAAACATCTATTGCCTCTTGACCGGCGAGGTGAAGCAAAATGGCGGCTTTCTGGGCGTTGCTGCGTTGTCGTCCCGGCTCTGTTGACTCAGTGGCGATGAAGTAGAGCTCTACCCGTTGCTTGAATCGAGTCCAGTTGTCCGCCACATCAGCCCCGAAACGTAACGGCTTTGGGGGCGGAAGCTCCGTCATTTTTTTTGTTTTTGGTGCGGGAACTGGTCACTTCTGACACCATGTATACAAGAGACCGACACGTGCGGTAGCCATGAAACAACTGCCGTTTATTGCCCGCTCACCGGAAGTGCCCGAGCACGTTGCCAGACTGGCTGGCGTGCACCGTACAGTTTTAGCGGTCACCGATACAAAACACAGCGATTTTTATGCTGCTAGCAAAAACAGCTAAGAATATCACACTCTTCAGGTTAAACTGATGAGGCTGCGTCCTTTTGCCTTTCTTGCAATAAAACTTTTTTTTAACCATATGCTACCTTCTAGGTATATGAGTTCAGACTTCTAATCATCTTTACAGTTGGTAAGCAAGAACAGTAAGGTCGCCTTTTCTGACGCGCTCTTTTCTTGGGCTTCTAAACAGGTATTGTGCTCCCACGTTTTTTTTGCAAGCACTGTGCGGTATATACTTAATGAATGTAAAGCCGTTATGTTAACAATAGTAACAATAATAACAATAATATTAACAAAAATAACATTACTTCTGCCTAAAGAATTACTGCCACAGAGGACCTGCAGACAAACCTGTCACGAGCAGCTTATCAAGACAGCAGCCCTTGTATACCAAGCAGCAGCGGCAGGCAATCAAAAACGAAAAATGAAACTCATAACGACTTCATTTTTCTAACAAATCAATGAAGAAAGGGCACAGAAACACTCTGAAGAAATTTTTCTCAGTCTTCAACCCGTTCTTCTCGTTGCCTAGTCAAACTGATTGCAGTGTGGGAGCGCATAGGCAATAACAAAGTGAGAAAAGAATAATAACAGGCCTTTCTAGATCACGAGATACACTTATTATAAATGTATACTCACTGCCTTAAAACAACTTTGCTGCCCAAGTTGTGCAAGCGTTCCACTACAGCATTTATAACCCAGCAGTTCTCTGTACAATACAAAGCGAACAAGGGTTGAGGTTGGAGCCTAAGTCTGCTAGCCAATGTTCCGACAATGGGGCAAGTCCTCTTATCGAAACATTGGCTAACAGAGTGAAGCTCCCCGTCAACGTTTCTTAACTTTCTTTTATGTTGTTACGAATTTCATACCACACCCCCTCTATACTGTGGACACTTGTTCTTATGTTCTTTCTCCATTGCTGGAACCAGAAAACTCATGAAATAAAACTTAATGGCACTTGTAGATAATTATCTCGTGAACGTTCAAATAACAGCTCTCCTGCGATATATTTTACAGCAAAACTGACTAAAACGTCTGAATGTGCAGGCGAGCCATTTGGACAACGGAACAAGCGCCGATGCTTCATAGACGGGGTGGAGGCGCCGCCCCAGAATGACATCGATTTTGTGAAAATCAGTAATACTCCATTTGACTCGGTAATACTCGGACGTGACAACGATACCGCCTATTGTTATGCCAAACTACCGAAGTGGTTAAAAAAGAAATAGCGAAGAGTATGTTTTTCTCGTCGTTTCTGGCATGAAAAAAGTATGTATAAAGGAAATGTTTATCCGTGCGCAAAGTAAGCGAGCTTGTCATAAAAACCTCTGTCAGTCGCTAAATATGCCGTCCATACTGAGCAGAAGCAAAAAAAAAAGTGCAGTACAGATCAAAACGACGACAAGGTTTGGCACAACACATTCATATCTAGCCTTTTTTACTCTTCTTTTATTTTTTTTTATTTGCACATGACACCTCTTCTGCCCGCCGCTCCTATCCACCTTCTCATGCCGCTCGAGTGCTTCCGCTTACATATGCAGGTCCGTCTCGGAGCAGTACTAGTGGCGGTGGGTGCCGCATCAAAGTACGAGTAAAGCATAAGAAGTGCATCCGTGCGCGCCATCGTATCTCTTTTCAGAAGCCCCAGGGTGCAGAAAAACGACCACGCGTCTAGAATAGGCCTTCACTCCTGATGACGTTTTATCCAGCGCAGCCGTATTCTGGGCACGACCTCAAACACGCGCGGGCTGTCCCAAGCTAGAATCATATTACTGTGACTCTCGTTCCAACGAGGCCACATATAGATGTGCGCAGACGAGGCTGTGGGCCCCTTGGCTCCTGACAAAAGAGGATAGATAGATTTTTTCCGTGTGACCAACTGAAGGGAAAACTGCACACAGCTTAAGCACGCGCACTTTGGCGCTCTTTCTTTGTGACTGAGTAGGGCTGGATCCAGCTCAATGAGCGCGAGCGGTCAGTGGCCCACATGTTCTAAAAGGTGTATAATATCAGCTGAAAACTGCTGCGTGCGGTATGGTTCGCAGCTTTCTTGAAAAACATTTTTCATCGGTAATTAGTCAGCTTTCGTCAGGCAACTGCCGGTGACTGTGCTGGTTTTAGTCGCCATTCTGGAGACGTTTTAATCTAAGCCTACCATGAGCTATTTATTGAAATCTTTTACAAGGAACACGCATTTCGCACTTCGGCAAGCTCGCTATAGAAGAGAAGCAATCACGGTTAACTCTGCTGAATCCTGTCTACTGGACAAGAGGTGGTAAGATATTACAATTCGTTCACTCATTGTAACATATTTCGAACAGATGCCAACTGATAACCAATTCTAAATACACCCAACCATTACCTGTATCCTCACGCACTCTTTGCACTTATGCACTCAGGATGCCGGCCTTGCTCTTGGCAACCACCGCCACAGAAACCTGCTGGCGTTTCTGAAGCATATTGCTTTTCAGCCGAATATGTTCTACTGTGATTTAGAGAGCGCTTCAAGATGGTTTTGTGACAAAAACATAATGCATATACAATGAGCACACTTATACCTCGGACACTAGAGGCGTTGCTCCAGAGCTCAGTGCACAGAATCCGAAGCGCACGGATAGAAATATAGTATTTGTTTCTGTTTAAAGTAGTAGTTAAATGCACCCGCTCCGGCACCACATCGCATCGTCACGCGCACACTGCAGCAACAATAACCATCGATGAACCTAGCGGCACTGACTTATGCAAATTCTAAATTCCCTCTGCCAACCGAGCACATCCTGAGTCAGCGAGAAGAGTGCGCAAGCTGCGCAGCTAGCAGCACGACTGGTTCAACGACATCGTTCACACCATGTGTAACGACCGGAGTGCACAGAACCACCTGTTTCCGGATACGATGCCCTAACATGAACTCAAAAACGCGAATCTTTATACCAAACGAACTCAAATCGCTTCAATTCCTTTACTCTGAAAATTTATAGCCTCACGGGTAAAAAAAAAATGGTTCATCAACTGATCGTATATTCCCCTTTCACATGCACCTCACGATGCCTGTTTCATGGATTAGCAGACGTCTTCAAACAGCGCCGACGACTGATCGGGTGGCGGTTCTGCGCGCTGCAACCGTGAGGCGAGGCGACGGCTGCGGCAATCGTCGTTTGCGGTTGTTTGTGCATTAAAACGTTGCCACAGTGATGGCTTTTATTTTCGGGGTACGAAGTGAATGTTATGCGTGCTCGAGGGCAGCACTGGTTGCAGACGTGACTGCCGGCTCGGCACCTAGGATGCCCCTAGCTCCTACGGCTACCGCTCCATCTCAACGGGTGATCATTCTGCCACTTGTGCCTTGGATCATCATCGCCGAGTCGCCCTGGCCGTGGTGCGGCGTGCAGTGCTCCCCGTCTTGTGCGGACCTATCTCCCCCAATTGAGTCACCTCATACCTCAGGTGACATCTCCATCCTGGCTTTTAGTGCGGAACCACTCATACGCTCACCAACACCCAGCAAGAACCTTGTCATCTTTTAACCTTGTGCAGTTTCCTATCAAGAACAGCGCAACGTTAAATTAACAAAGAAATTGCACCAATATCCACGACTGGGAGTTGTACTCGCGGCGGCGCAAACAGATAAGCTCCAAACACCACTGCGCGACAGGACTAGGCCATGGAAGCTTTTTTTAATGGTATTTATTACAATGACACGATGTTTTGTGCACAAGAGCTATCTACAAACATTAAGATAACATTGGGAAATAAACACCCCTCCGCACGGAAGCACGAGAAAACAGTCAGTGCAGAGCACCTAGCTAGCACATAATTATATGACACAGCTAAGCAACTAAGAAATAAAAGAGAGCAATGAACAGCACAGCCCTAAGAGTGAGTGCCACTCCGTTTAATACTCTGTATGGGCTTTCCATTTCTTTAGGATTACGATCATTCTCCTGAAATGGTCTTTAGCAGAAAGAATAGATTATTAATGTCGGTCCATCATACGAATATTCCACAGGCTGTGCAATGCAAATAAAAGTAACATATCTAAGGGTTGATCAACAAATGGCAGTGCAGTGAGATATCGTACAGTATGCGGCTTCAAACGGAGTCTTTTCTTTTTCCTTGTCCGTTGCATGTACCCCAGAAGAGTATCGCATCTTTACAATTGGTGAAACACAGCTCAATCATTCTCAATCACACAGCTAAATCGCAAACACACAAAAACACTTTTCAATCCATCAGCTCAATCAGGGCAACAATTAACCATAGACACAAAAATTCTCTTCTTTTGTAGCCATGTTTTAAGCGGTAATGTCTCAGTGTGTAAACTAAAGCAAGAGTGTTTTTGTACATGGTGAAAGGCGCATTTCACGTACTCTCTTGACTACGTCAAGTCCCGGTAAACCAAAATATATAGAGCGATACACTGGCGGAGGGAGGAGCATACAAATAAGTCGTGTACAACCGTTTCGTCGATACCGAAAATTGAACTCGGTTCGAACCCGACCGCGGCGGCAGAGTTTCGATGGATGCGAAACGCGAAAGCGCCCGTTTGCTGTGCGATGTCAGTGCACGTTAAAGATCCCCAGGTGGTCGAAATTATTCCGAATACCTCCACTACGGCACCTCTTTCTTCCTTTCTTCTTTCACTGCCTTCTTTATCCCTTCCCTTACGGCACGGTTCAGGTGCCCTCCGAGATGTGAGATAGATGCCGCGACATATCTTTTCCCAAAACCTAATTAAATTTAATTTAAAACCGAACAAGTAGTAAATCAAAACACGTCGCATGCATGAATCTTCACAACCACGGACGATCGGAAACATTGCAGGACACAATGCGGCTCGGTAAAGCATAAACTAAACTTATTGTAAGAATGCATTCACTATTGGATGTATAGTGTCCTGGAAAAACATGAAAAGTGAAACTGTTTGTCGGATACACAGGTGGAATGAACCAAGGCCGCCAGCGCTTACACGCCGCAAAAGGTTATCACGTCTCATTAATTCAAAAGACGAATTCCACACAGATGTTGCGAAACCTCTGTGGAAACGCTTGGTGTAAAATCTTGTACAATCAATAATTTGCTGTGCATAATATAATAAATTTTAGTGACGAGAAACAAATTGCATGTGGTCACCATTGCCAAAAATCGAGAGACCATGGCGCCCCAGCCCACCACGCCTCGTGTTAAACTGCAGCACACTCTCGTGCTGCGCACTGAACATCGTCGTCTTTATCTACTTCCACCTGCGGCGCTAGCACATCAGATCAACTTAACCTCAATTAGAGCTTAACCTGAGCCTAATATCGTCGGTAGATGTGCCTGTGACCTAGGACAGCAAAACTATGAGCCAATCAGGCTTAACACAAGCTTTATAACGCCTACTCAGTTTAAATACGTTAAAACCCAATCATTTTTATTTCATCCTTATTTGTTAGAACCGCACGCACCGCCTTTGGTCCATGCGATATGTTCATTTTTATTTGCCTTGCATCCTTTCCGCACCGGAGCTGCTACCTCTCTGAAATACTTTAACTCCCATCTCCTTGCGCAGTGCCGTAACAATGATTCCTCTTAGCGCTGCGCAACCCCTGATTATTCCTCTATCCCCATCCACTTTTAGCATTGGAATCGCGTTACTGTGTTACTGTACACTGCATCCTATTACTCTAATAAAGTTCTTGCTTATTGTTACTTCCGCTCTCGTTCAAAGGTTCCCAGAAAGCAGCAGTTTTATGAAAAGAACCCACGGGAGCACAAAACCAAAAAACATGCCTGCCTGAGTAAGTAAAATAATCCGCGGTAGTTTCGTTATTAAGCCCTAAATGCTTGCAAAATGAATTCTCAGAGGTTAACTTGTAAGCTGCCTGTGAGATTCCTTAATTCGCAGTAACAATTCCTTGAAGGAAATAATAAATATCCCGTTGCCCCTGGATGAAAATCTCCCTAGCCGAAAGGAAATCATTTATTTCTTTTTCACAGAATAACGTCAATTCCCATGAGAGAATGCGCTTGAGTAAATGTGATTTTACGACCATCTGGGTACCTTTTCGTCTTAAATTCCCGAGAATCGCTAAGGATGTAACATGTGGGTGAAAGCTGCGCATGGTTGTCGGGGTACCACAAGCGTGGCGACAGCACATGCCTGGCGGACGCGACAACAGTGCTGGTACAAAGCGGGCTTCGAATATTATGAGTGCCGCATGAACTATCCCAATTTGTGTTAATGACCTGATCTTTCTGGATGGTTTAATTTAATATCGGTAATGTATTCCACTGGGATTATGAAGTAAATTTTACCTGCCTCTCTAACAATTCTGTTCCGAAATCTTCTCTCATGTGCCTAGTGGAACACCGGATATTATAAGCAATTCTGAAGAAAATATCTTACTTTCCACAGTGAGTTTTCTATTTAAGATCGTTCAGAATTAGGGCATGTCTGCCAAAAACGAACACACAACCAAATGCAAAATTCATTGGGGGTGAAAAAACGCAGATACCCAAGGTCGGGTTGCCGAGAAGCATGGGTGTTTTATCGCAGCAATGCGTGTACAGTCCAAAAAAATTTTCTCATGCTCTCGTGCATAAGTGAGAGCACTCTAATACAAGAATTTCGACGTAAAAATACAAAAGGTAATACAGTGATGCATTTTTATAGCCATTAGGCAAAAAACTACAAATAGATCGACTAGCCAAAATTTGTAATATAAGTTTTCTCTGAAGACTAACTCTGGAGAAGGAAATTTTAGTCAGGGAAACAGCAGCAATTGGAAGACACTCTTCCGTAGCTTTACCACCTCTTCGGGAAGCCGCTCACGGCGATTACAGATGCCCCCTCCTATGTTGGCTTCTCCGCAAAGCACTGCAGCTCGTGATTGTGGCAAGTCAAACGCAGCTAGGTTGTCGTTTTCGCATTGCAGCACTGTTGTGTAAAGATTTGGCCTCCAGGACCAAAGTTGTCACCTTTTGTAGCGAAAGCTACACTGGCCACGAACTCGCAGTTTCGCCGTGCTCGCATTCCCACCGTGGTGGCACCGCATCACGGCACCAGCCACGTGACTGGTCACGTGACCAACCGCGTGACGATCCACGTGACAACAACCAGCCAGACAACCAGGCTAACCTGGACTTGCAATCAAGATTAACTAAGGCTAACCAAGCTATGCCTTTACTTCCACTGCGTATATCCTGGCATAGCCGAGCTATATACGCCACTGCCAATTTTTTTTTTCACTACCTCCGGTCCTTGACAGTCGACGTCAGCAGAGGATGGCTGCTCGAAAGCTACAATAACCCAACATATCGCTGATTTAGAGCCACTTGGGTGCGGCAAGCGAAAACATGTGTTGACCACATCGCTACCAGCTCTGTTTTCGGTATCATATCTTTTGTGGCGCTGTTGGCAAAAGTGACGAAAAGCGTGAACCGTGGCGCTGACGCTTCTCGCGCCACCACTATGTATTTGTGTTTCGACGAAAATCCTGCCGTCTGCCACCCAAGCCCGCAGAAGTTCGCGCTATTCACTTCAATTTATTCGCTTCATGGCAAACCGCGTTTCATATATAAAGTAAGAAATGAATGTGTTTGCTGAAATTGTCTAGGAACACTTTCATATAGCCAATAATTCATCATATCAGTGCTTGTGGTATGAAGGCTTGAGTGTAAATTGCGTGAAAATGCTCTGCAATGCATTTGATTTTAAGAGAAACTACTTCCACAGACGTTTCAGGAGTTTAGAAGCGGTCTGAAGACATCCACAACTTCTGCGAGCAGCTTTGGGCTATTAAAAATATCTAATCTGAGGTCGGCACATTTGTTTCTAGGGGGTCTAGAGTCATTTTTTTTGTGGGGGGGGGGGGGGGGGGCAGATGGGAGTAAATTTTGCCCGCATGTTTTCGGGAGAGTACAGAAACCAGACATAATATTCATTAAATTATTGCTATCCGTAGTCAGGCTCCTTAAGCGAAAAAACAGAAGAGAAGCGGAAAACGAAGCCTACGGGCGCTCAGGTGCTCACTTTTTGTGCATAGGTTGCGCAGTTTCTTCGTTAGATTGAAATTTCCGCGATGTAATTTCATCGCTTGGTTTATGGTTTATAAGTGTTTAATGTCCCAAATCAACTCGGGCTATGAGGGACGCCGTAGTGAAGGGCTCCGGAAATTTCGGCCACCTGGGGTTCTTTTACGCGCACTGACATTGCACAGTACACGGGCCTCTAGAATTTCGCTTGAATCGAAATTCGATCGCCGTGGACGGGATCGAACCCGCGTCTTTCGGGTCAGCAACCAAGCGTCATAACGATTGAGCCACAGCGACGGCAATGTAATATCATCGTCAGAGTCATTGCGTTTTGAAGCACCAAAAGGTTGCGGCAGATGCGACAGAATCGCGCGAAGCGGCATTTTTCTGTGCGCAAGCCGTCTCTGCGGCTGATACCTTCTCGCAAGCGCACTACACCGGAACCTCAACTTCAAATGCATTTGAAAAATCAGCACCTTGCAAAAAAAAATTAAAAATGCGCAAGAAGCTAAAGTAATGCCTAGAAAACAATCTAGACAGTGCAAAAAAAACAAAACCTCAACAGCCCAGCAGCGCTGCAATCTTGATTCGAATCCGTCGATCACCGGTGATCGATGCATAAGGAGGTAGCAGTGAAAGAGCTATCTCTTTCAGGCACAATTTTTGTTTCCATCGAAAACAAATATTTTGCGCCTAAATAGTATATTGAGGCCTCAAGAAAGATTAATTTTAGTTTTGCAGTGCAAAATACTAGTGGGAATCTTTTCACTGCGATGTCTAAGATTTCGTAAGAAGAGCCATAATTGCTGAAAAAAGCACTATCTATATGAAAGAATTGGTCAATTAAGCACCCGGGAGATTGCGGAGCAACTTTCAATTTTGAAAGTGGACGTTATCGTTAAAAGCGATAATTAAAATGGATGCTATTTAGGTAACGTTATTAAAAAAATTGTCCTCTTCAATATTCAAAGAATAATAAGCTTGCAGAAAAATAGGAATTTTGCAGACTACAGTTCACAGACTATACGCCTTTAAAAGCTAATATTTCGCGCCGTGCGAACTATCTCTGTGTGCGGACTATAGATAATCTTTTTTAGATTGTTTGACAGTGCTTTAGAAGCCTACGTGGCTAGCAACGTAAAAAAAACGTGGCCTGACTGCGCCTGTGACATAGCTAAATCGAAAAGGAAAATCATCACCGATATCCAGTTAGCTTCGACATGCAAGCGAATGCTGATCATGGTGGCTGGTTTTGATTACTTGCTTTTCCAAGCACATGCGCAAATTCTCAAAGAATAACGCCAGGGGTGGCAGACTCATCCTTGAAGAACGGTTTCAATGACTCGAATGCGACGAACAACCTTCAAGGCAACGTTCAGAGTTAGTTCCTTCCAGTGTTCACAAGCGCTAAAGTCGAACTACCAGCGGTGAAGGAATTTGTCGGTAATGAAAAAAAAATGCATAAATATGAGCTGCTTCTCTGAAGCATCATAGGAAAAGGACACCTGTTTGCCAAAACTTAAAGGAACGAAAAATTAAAGAAGGTAGGACAGCCACCGGAAGAGCGGAATTCGGTGCCGATGAATAAAATATGATTGGTTGCCCGTACAATCAATTCTGATGAATGTGTACAGGGATTCTGAAGGCATAAATCGTGGTTCGCCAGGTTTATGAAAACGAATTGAGTGAATGTTTGAGCGCGCATCATGATGGGTCAAAATGAGCCGGGAGGCTGGCGCTGGAAGACTAGCATTGACTGTATAGTGCCTGCTGACAACTTGAAATATTCTTATGTTCAGCAGGATTGCGTAGCTGCTGACTTTACATCAGGTGTGTACTATCTAAAGGAAACGTTATTTTCAGCCTGAAGTTTGGACAGGGCGGATTATGCCCCCGTCGACAAAACACGTAGCTAGAAAAAAGAAAAACTTGTGCTTATCACATATATATATTCAGCTATTATTAACCGAATGTTCAAACCTTTATCGAAGCCTTATTGGATGGATCTCTAAATTGATATTATGGGCGTCGAGTTTCTTCTCACGAGTAAGGCGATTGGAGCAAATATGCATCAAAAGTTTTGCCCCTCAAGAAGGTGTAGCTGGCCCTGTGATTTCTCTAACATTAAGACTAGACTATAGACACGCACTTTAATTGTCATCAACCGCCTTTTGAAAGAACATCCGATGAAAATAAGGCTCGCACTCTTTTCGTTGAGTACACACATTTAACTTGCTGCGCAGATGGTGAGAACTGGCTCGAGGAACCGGTTCCATTTAAGAAGTTATTTTTTTTTCTTGCCTAACGAGTAATCCTAAACCACGCCCATATATATCCTTGCGTGGAAGATAAAGTATTCTGCACAGCTCTTAATGAAACGGTATATTTCTGAGATGTTGTAACGAAAAGTGAAGAAACTCGCAAGAATGAAGACTGCTTGCAATACAGTAATGTACGCCACGTGGAAGGGGGCTATTAACGCGAAATTATACGTTTCCGGAACTGTGGTGGTGGAAAGCATTTTTCTTATTCAGTTTCACTGAATACGTAGCCGAGTTTGTGAAAGAAAAACAGCAAGGTGCCGTTAAGACAAGAAAAAGGCCCATTTTCCGAGATCCAACACATGTGGGCGGCATAGAAGATTGCTCTTTCGGAGATAGGAACAAGAGATGTGGTGTCGTTGGGAAGTTTTATAATAATGAAAAAGTACTCAGTTATGATAATGCAAAATTACTTCTGCAATTTGAGTTGCTAAAAAGGAAAATAAAACTATTTTCGTAATCTCGACCCGAATATATCTTGCCACGTCAGGATATCGTATTTAAGCCTGGGTTTGTCGCCTCATAAAGATTATAAGTGAATCCCAGTAGGCTCTACTGTAGTGAATTTGATGAAGAGAAACCCCTAGGTACTGAAGGGTCCCGCAGTTCCAGCTTAATCCACTAAAATGACTTGGCGATGTACCACAATGACCCAACCAAAACCCCCTAGATTTATCGAAATTAGGAGCCGCACCTGATACCTCACAAAACTGTTCAGTCATAATTAATGCCTCGAGCAAACTCATTTTGTCACAATAAAAGAGGGCGACTTCATCTGCATAGGCTAAAATCTTAAT
The DNA here is from genome assembly GCF_052857255.1 of Amblyomma americanum. Classification (NCBI taxonomy): domain Eukaryota; kingdom Metazoa; phylum Arthropoda; class Arachnida; order Ixodida; family Ixodidae; genus Amblyomma; species Amblyomma americanum. The sequence continues at coordinate 84,193,993 of NC_135502.1, forward strand.
TTCACGTTGCGCCAGAGAGAAACCACGGATAGTTGCGCTGTTAATACTGAGGCCAGGGGGTTCAAGATATAGAGCAAACAACAAAGGCGATAATGGATAGCCTTGGCGAAAAGAAAATTTCATTGGAATAGGTTTGGTTAGCTCTTGATTTATAATTAGCCTTGTATAAGACTCCTTGTAGCGTAGTCTTATGCCCCTAAGCAAAGCATACGCAGTATTTTCATGCTCTGAAACCGCAAACAAGAAATCGTGACGAACTTTATCAAATGCCTTGGCAAGGTCAATCTGATTAGGAGCTACTTGTCCAGTCTCACCTGGCACACTCTCCAATATTGAACGTGCAATATGAATATGGGTTTGGATGCTGCGGCCTCTGATACCGCAGACCTGATGCATGCCTATTCAGTCAGCGACAACTAACTGCTTACGATTGCAAAGAACATTTGAAAAAAGTTTGTCATCTACACTGCAGAAGGAAATTGGACAATATCCCTGAACTTTTTGCAATCGATTTGTATCTGAGCCTTTTGGAATAATATACTATTCCCAGAATAGAAAGCGTGGGGCAAAAACCGAACATCGTAAAAATCCTGAAAAACCTCCATCAAAACAGGCGCTAGGCATCTGGAAAACGTTTTATAGAACCTACTAGTAATACCATTTGGCCAAGGAGATTCCTGAGCCGTAAGGTCCGCCACGACGGCTCGACGTTGGTACATGAATAAAGGCGCGTTTAGTGGATGCACGGGTTTTTTAAAAACGTATCTTCGAGATCTGTACTGATGTTTACATTAGTAATTATCAGCATTTCAATTAATGATGTCGGAATTAAGCAAGTACCATGCGTTTACGGTAAATATCCTTCGTACTTGGCATGCATTCATAGCGCCATCGTGTGACACCCAAAAAAACCCCCCCTTGGCCATGCACGGCGCTGGCCCGGTAGATGGTGCGGGCGTAGGCGACCTTTCTGCGTTGGAGTAGTGTCTTTCGTTTCTCAACAGGCGTGATGGAACCGCAGCCGTCTATGAGTGCTAGTGTGGAGCAGCGTCAGTCTTGTTTTTAGGTGCCTCCCAGAGACTCCGAGCGATTTGCACAAAGGGCAAGGTGAGGGCCTTCTGTGGACTCCCTGGCAGCTCTGCAACACGCTGTCGCGTTCCACTCTTAGAGGCGAAGCTTAAGCGTCATCGAATTTTTTTTATGTTGAAACGTCGAGCCGCCGTGGCGGAGAGAAAGCGTCCCAGTCTCGAACGCCAAAGGCCCTAGTTCGATTCCCGGCCTAGACCCCGGTATTCGAAGCGAAAAGCTTCACTACGCTAGGTAGAGCAGTCTTCGGGTAGGCAGCACAGCGACCTTGAACGACCTTCAGCCCAACCAAGGATAGCCGTGTATGACCACAAGTGGTACAGTTATGGTGCCAAACCCTTGACTCCTGACCTTCATTCATGATTTTTAGTTGACCTTTGACCTTTTGGTTATCCTTTCATCTTAACAACATGCGATGGGGTGATGCGAAGCCATGTGATGGCATCCGATGGGGGTGTCGTAAGACAATGTGATTCAACGTCATAGCCACGTGGTCGTGCGGTCATGTATAGAACGGTTGTGGCGAACGTATAGTGGAGCTGCAATGGACGAGCCTCAGACGCTTAGAAAGCATGCGTGCTTTTCGCTGAATTTCAGGGTTAGCGAACTTAAACCAGTGCCAATTTTTTTTAGTCATTGAGTGTGTGTGGATTTTTGCGCGGCACCGATAATTTCCAACGCACAATGGGCACAGCTACAACTACTACGCTGCCGACAGCTTTTCGGCCCAACGAGAGCTGTATACGCTGTGGCTTAATAGGTGTCATACATGTTCGGAGAAATGTTTATCAAAGAAATGGTGAACGGCTGCTAAAAATGAGTGTAACCATAGGATTTACGGCACCGCTGTAACTGCGGAAATCTCCCTTAAACCATAAAGCAAAATCCCATTTCTTAAAATCTTCCCGCCAAACAGAAGAGCACAAAATTTTAAACAGCGGCATAAAAGGTAGCAGATACTACAAGTAATACGTATTGCTTTGATCAGAGTAACCTCCTGACGACGTTCGGTGTACTGTGTGCTCCTGAAAGAGCAAATAAATTCGAAATTTCATCCACATCTTGCATATCTCACTCTTCTGTATGTAAAGGACTCTACTTATTATCTTTCCATGTGACTCATACAAAAATTTTCCTCTTCAGCTTCCCTCAAGCTACACTAAGTTGTGCCACGCTACCTCAGAAAGCCACGCCCGGTGGCTTTTGTTCTGGGTGTCTGTAGCTGTTAACCGAATATTTCATAAACTTTATTATAATTTTCCCCAACTGCGTGAGAGCCTAATTATGCCCCCTTTAAGATCATCGCTACGTTTGTATGATTGCCGTAGTATTCAACGCATTCATGGTTCAACCAATGCGTTCAATTCCTCGTTCTTGCCAGCTGCCATAGCCGAGTGGAATGTCCTTCCAGACAGTGTTGTGAATGAAGTTAATTCCCTAAAATTTAAACAGATGTTAATTGATTTATTCCCCAACTAATTCCTGTTGAAGGCCCTTTTTTCTTTTTTTTTGTTTACTCACTTACTTGCTTGTTTTTCTTTTGAAGTGTTCACAGTTGTATCTACATGTGTTAAGTTTATGTTCCAATTTTGTTCTTTGTGACATGATTACTGTTCGCCCCTCCCCCTTATGTAATGCCCCCTGGGGCCCTTAAGGGTAAATAAATGATGATGATGAAATGTCTAGCTCTCAGCTGCGCAAAGAATTGCCGCGTTCTAAAATAAAGCCCTCTGTCATTTTTTTCTTTTTATTTGTTTTCGTAAAGGCTCTAAAGCATTTCAATAAATACAAGGAAAAAAAACACGGGCTTAACACATCACAGCAACCTTCCAATGAATTTTACAGAATATTTATTCGGAACAAAAATGAAAGTGCTAAAGGATGTCTCTCAGCATTTCACATTTAGTGCAAAAAGTATATCTTCCAGGGAGAAGTTCAAAGTTGTGATCGGAAAATGTTACTTATGAATGATGACTGTTTGCCTTAAGCATGGCATTAAAGGGGAGTTGCAAGCCTATATTCCTGACTGCAAAACAAAAAAATATATACAATGACATCCAGAAAACACCATATTTTTTTCAAAGGAGCTGCGCTACCACGTAAATAGTCTGCGTGCATACACGCCTGCGCCATTACGTAGTCAAACCGCATTTAAATTGAGCAAGAAAGGGTGGCGCCGCACCTACCAACGCAGCTTGCAGGCAAGAGCTGCATCGCAATTGCACAGAGCAGCGCTGTTACACGCACCTTTTAGCATTTATATCAGCTTTCGGTGCCCGAAGCGTCGCGTCGAGGTCTTTATTTATAGCAGGTGTTCTCGGCTCCGCTGCAACGGCGGAGAGATAGAGCCCCAGATTGAAAGAGAGGATAGATAACAGGGTGCTGAGGAGGAACAGGGACAATGGGAAAGAAAAAGGAAAAAAAAGAGAGAACGCTATGCCTCGCGTAGCATTCGACAAGGATAAATAGGAGAAAGAAGCCTAGCAGACTGGAGCCTGCTTCTGGCAGAACGCAGCCCTTGGTCATTCACGCCCAACCATCGCGCGCCGAAGGCTTTATTATACAATGTGGCGGCAGACCTCCACCATTCAGCTGCGCCGCGATTGACATTCTGTACAGCGGATGGGAGCACGCCGAAGAAAAATAGATAGAAGTGGAAAGGAGGAACTCAGCTTGGGTGAAGCCACACAAAGCGGGGCCAAATGGTTTCTTAGCATGCGAATGAGGATGCAAAATTCCGGAGCAGAAGCGGCCGCCTCTTCCTCACGCCTTGCACCCCCTCGCCTCTGAAGCGATGCTTCTACCGGCTGGGTTCTCTAACAATGGAACCAGAGTGTCCTCAAGCGACGCAGGGCCCGTGCACATCAGCATTTGGAAGGACAGGCGACGAAGTAGGCATCTTGTTGTTGCCCTGCGTCTCTCAACTTCATTAGAGAAAGGGTAACGCATGCAGTTCTTACCCTAGAATGAATTCGACTGTTGGCAGTTAAAACCAAGCCTGAGTTTATGAGTCCGGAGCGCACTTGACGACCTGCATATGTATGAGCAATACCGTAAACATAACAGCGAGCCTAGAACGTGTATAAGTATGACATCCAAGGGTGTGTCTCTGTTGTAGCGGGACAAGCGAGAAATCAATGCTGTCGTTCTAGGTGCGTTCCAAGTTATATGTAATGAGCCCGATACTCATTGTCCTCATTACTTTTTACACAAATTGTGGTCATTTAAACAAGCTCTTAACACGAAACCTCAACTTAAGGATAGGTATGTTATGCCGTTTATGGATCGGCGTTGCTTTTACCAACCACTATGCTTTCCGAATGGGGATGGCCGACAGTCCTGCCTCTGAAAGCTGCGGTTGTGAGGAGACCATCGCTCATCTTCTCTGTGAGTGCCCTGCATTTGCGAGTGCAAGACATACACTGTGTTGTGCCCTGGACCGCATCCATCCTCGCCCATTAACAGAGCAAAAGATCCTCGGTCCGTGGCCACAGCAGTCGACTGCCCTCAAGGCATACAAGGCACTCTTTGTCTACTTGAGAGCGACTGGATTGAGTGACAAATTGTGACAGCGTTGTGCGTGTGTTTGTGTGTGTGTTATGCCTTTTTCCCCTTCTCTCTTCCTCCTTTTAGCCCCCTAATCCTTCTTTCCCAATGCAGGGTAGCCAACTGGAACCCCTTTCTGGTTAACATCCCTGTCTTTCCCTCCTCCTCTTTATCTATCTCTATCTCTTTAAGGATAGGTAAAGAAGACGCAACCCAACAATGATATATTAACCAAATAATCATGCACATAAAACTTAGATGCGCGAAAGGTAAAAAGGAAAGAAGAAAGAAGGAGTGAAATACAAACATGAATTTTCAGACACCGCAGGTTAAATCACAATGAAGCGATTTCTTATCTTCTAAGAACAGTCGTTGAAATTAATATTGATTTTCAAAGCTCCGAGTAGCTATATTAACTTCTTAGAGTGAATGATTATTTCAGCATCGAAAAATTGGGGAACGATTTCTTCTAGACATAAGATTCACTTCAAGCCGTTGATAAAGGGAGGCCTGTTTGAAAAGTTTGTTACCCAGTTTCTCAAAGGAAATATTTTCCTTGATGTATTAACATCGGTTCAAATTTTAAAGATAGGCATAATAACATTATTACCTTTCCAGCACAAAACGCCCACGAATATTCTTAGGCCAACAGGCACACAGGCCCACAGGCTCAAGAAGCTTCTTAAGATTGCGCCATATCAGCCTCTTTATGGGAAAAAGAAAAAAAAAGGCAGCACTGTTTCAGCCGATTCAGACTTGGTAGAATACGAAGCTGTATTGTATTTTAAATTTCCGTTCACCTCTTTCTAATTTTTTTATTTTAGTTTTGGCTTCGATTACGGAAACGGCAAGCTTCTCAGGCTGCCAACGCCAGTCCTGCGATAGAGACAAACGGGTGGGGCCCCAAGGCGTCGAAGGATTCTAAGTTTTATCACTTGTTTTCCTAAGGGAAAATGGAAGGTTAGGAAGTACTGGCAGCCCTGCAGTATTCGTTGCATCTTGACACTGTACGCTGCTGCCGCAGCCATGTCTCCGAATTTTCGGCCTGAAATTAGTCTAGTGCGTTTTTATCGTGTCTTTCTGTGCACTCAGTGCTTTTAAATTTTATCTTTCTCTACGAATTATGGTACTTCAATCTGCGGCCAGCGTTACTTCAGAGCTTTGAAGCTGGGTGATTAACATGTTTCCAGCAGCGCATCTATCAGGCTTGAAACTTCAATTTGTGGCGTCTTCCGTCAAGGGCGTCCCCTGAGAGAAGAGAGGAAGTGAAATCGGTATCGGTGGCGTACTGACTTGCAGACGTGGAACACGCGTATTGCCTCTTCCGTCCTCGCTGATCTCTTCACGCAGCCTCTATGTCCAGTGCGAATTGGAGATTGCTCGCTGTTTGCGCCGAGAACGACGACCCACTACAACTTTTGTAGGAGCTCTGTTTTCGTCTGCTCTCCTTTTTGGTTTGTTTTTTGCTTGCAGATCCCGAGACATGTCAGAAATTTTGACATGGTTGCACACAGAGAGCAGCCAGCAGCGCGCATAAAGAAATGGAAGAAGCAGAAGCAAGACGCCAAATATTTCTTTCACGGCATCGTCAAACAAGGCATGTGCGAGGTAAAATAAAATCTGAAAGCTTATGAAAACGCCAAGTGGAAGTATACAATTGAGGGTATTGATAGAACTGCGGGCTCTCGCTTGTTGTTGCTCCCTTATGTTCTTGAGGAATTTGCTGTGCTTTGTACCAGCGGCAGAAAATGGAGCAATAAATGAGCAGTGTTCCTTGCAGCAGATTGCATGCTCAAAGACTGCGGAGAGTCTTCATCCCGTTTCAAAACATAACCCTCCAACGCATTCCTCTTATACAGAGTTTAGTAAAAACCAACATCGTACATCCCCTTACTGCGATCAGTATGTCCCGTCAGACCGACCGCAACTGAGCCTTCGCGAAACTGTTGACACTCGACACGCCGAGGCCAAGCCCTAACGCTCAATCTCGATAACTTCGGAATCCCTCGACGCCAAGTTGATCTCCGGCAGTGGGCGTTCACTCGAAACCTTCGTTTCTGGAGTGAACGCTCTGGCGTCCACCTCTCCATTGCTCGCAACGGCTGGAGGATTCGTTTTCTGTCCTGCGGCTAAGAGAAACCAGAGAAGTGTTACAGTTCTCTAAGCGCCTGATACCTCCGCTGTACGCTGCGTCTAAAAGCTGGTTCTTTGGTAAATTAGAGAACAAAGAAGCCCAAGAGAAACGAAGTTTATATCGGAAGAGAATAGAGGTGACATTTTCAGCTAGTGTCAGATAAAATGACTTCACCTAAATCGGGGTTTTCGTGTCGCACTTTTGCAGATTCAAAAACCCCAGCTGACACGAAAGCCTCAGCTGCACACTGCCAGTGTCCCGATGCTAGGAAAATAAGAACGCCCAACAGTTCTGCGCTTCTTTTCAATACGGCTGGTGCAGGTGTTCAAGAGGAATATTTAAAATGCTCATAGAAGCAAGCCGGTAGGTATGGACGCGCTTTTTGATAAAAGAAAGCACATTTGTCATGGTACAAGACTTTTCTAACGAAAAACAAAAACAAACAGGAGCCTAAATGAAGCCAATGACGATGCAAAGCCGCAAACTTAGCTGAAGAAAAATGAAGGCAAATAAGAAAATGAATCTCTCTAAAAACATGCGGGCGTGGTCATTTATGACTATTCGCGGGTCTCGATGGAAACTCCAGCACCGCAGTGCGCCACCCATAAACTTAGCCCAGAATCTACGCCTTTGTGACATAAGTGGAACTTGGAACTGAAGAAGAGCAAAATTAAACATCACCACGAGGTTTAATAAAGTAAAGAAAGGAAAAAACCACTAAAAAGAAAGCGCTTGTGAAAGCTTGTAGGGCTGCACTGGGGCGACTGTTTCGTATGTCGGGCGCAGTTGCCTGGTTATGACTGAGATCCTACTACCGCGATACGGGAGAAATCTAATAATACCGCACTAATAAAAATAACTGATAATGATACGCAACCTAGCACAAAACGATGTGAGACCCTGAATCTTTTTTTTTATTCACACCAAATCTTGTATCTGCTTTCATTTTCAGTTATTTTCACAATTCTTTTATGACGACTAAAATGTTGTAAAAGAGTACTTTCTGTTTCCCAATGCGTTGTGCGGTCGAAAGTTGTCCGCATGGTGGTGAGAAGCTAACACTTACTCGATAGCTATTTATTGTATGGGTGTCCCAAAGTTGGCGGGCGAAATTTGACGTCTGCTTCACTGAAAACTCGCTTTACTGTAGCCAATGTCTTTTCGTCGAAGTCAGCTGTGATGTGTAGCAGTCTTCACATATTTCGTGCGAGCAAACGCCTTTTTCAGCGTGAAGGAACGAGGGATGGAAAGAAATCAAGTGGGGAAAGAAGGGCCGCCGAAGGGTATGACATTTTATGCATGCGCGTGTGTAGGTCTTGTAGGTCTTTGTGTACATGCGTCTGTGCCAAGAATGCCTGGCTTATCTCAAGTCCTGAAGGTAAACCATCAAGCGCATCCCGCTAAAGTTACACCCTTGCACAGACAGCTTGCGAACATCTGTGAGACGCGGAAATATTACCCGGTCTGCTTATTTGTGCTCACTCTTTGTTTGGCGTCTGGCCGGATGAAAAGATAATATCTCCGCCGCGGTCATCCAAACAAGGTAACACGGCGCTGTTTTTGTGGTATTCATTTCAGTAGCCGCACAGTTTACCCTCGAGGGTAAACTGCGCAGCACGAAGAAACTATATGACTCCGCTATTCCTTGTTCACGTACTCACACAGTGACTAATGAAACTTCACTGTGACTAATGAAACTGCACTGTGACTAATTAAACTGCAGAGGTGCTCTGTGCGGTCGCAAGCCAATATATATGTGCCTTTGGGATTACGTGATCAATGCTGGGTGAAACAATTATTTGGCCCTGAGAGCGAATCATCTCTGGAGGACGCGAAGGATTGGACTTATCGCAAGAGTGTCGCAGGGGCACTTTGATCTCGTAACAAAGGGTGATGTCAAGTGAGTTTTCTGATACTTAGTGCCATTGAGTGAGATAAGTCACTGGCTTATGTCACTTAACAGCATTAAAAAACAAAAGTCATGCGTGTATCCCATACTGAGTCACGGCTAGGTGTCTGCCATCTTAATAAAACTATCCTTGAGTCAGTAACCTTTTGCCTTTATCTTGAAGCACTTATCACCTCAAACCTAACGTGTTTCCTTGATATTACACATAATATACACATAATACCTCACGTTAATCTACAGCTTGGATACCTACGACGTAAACTTTCTTCTACATCCATATCACTGAAATTGCTTCTTTACAAAACATTACTCCTCACTAAAATTGGATGCCCCTTGTCTTAATGGCACCCGAGCTCTGCTAAGCTAACTCACTCGAACTTAATGTATCATTCTTGTCGATTCATTCTTCACAACTACAGTGGGACTGCCAGTAGCTGTACTATAGAAAAACCGTAAGTCTACCGTCACTTGCTTTTAGCCGCTATTGGTCTCGCCTCAACCCTTTCACAAAATATACCTTCGGAACACCACCCTGCTCAATGAAGTAGTCTCTAATCCATTCTACTCTTCTGTCCGCGTTGAGAACTGCCAGAAAGTTAAAATTATTGCTTGTCGTAATGATTGTTTTTTTCATAATTTTCTTCTTCGCACATTACTGGATTGAAACTGCCTTCCCGGTCTTATCACTGCCATTGAAGACTACCAACTTTTTCGAAATTCGCTAGCTGACATTGTAGAGTTAGGAGCATATTATCTTGTATTTTTTTATTGTGCCGCGTTTATACCTTTTGTTTAAAGTGTTATCTATTGAATCACTGCCTTCTGTAACTCTAAGTGTCCTCGAGAGCATTAGTAAATAAAAGTAAATGAAAAACAGACCGTGAACAAAGAGGCCACAAGTTAAATCGTCTTTAAAATGTTTCCATTTAGTGCTGGGCGTTGCAAACGAAGCGGACGGGGTATATCTGGCGTTCTATACAAGCTTACTGAGCGGGACGAGTTGTAACAGAGCAGAATTTTGAACAGGTCAATTTATATTATTCTTCGAAAAAAAAAGAAAGCTCTACACGCACACCGAAGAAGAGAAGGAGAAGGGACAAGGGGCTTCTAGCAGCTAACGTTTTTATTCATAAAGCTTCAAACATACACATGTATGAGACGGTAAACAACAAAGAAAACCCAAGAGATATTTTAGCCGCACGGCAGTAGCATGCTTCCGGCGGGAAACCTTGAAATGTAAATGTCGCCAGAAGTTCCAAAGGACGTACTTCTCTCCCATACAGTCGGATGGCTTCTCTGTGCCCATGTCCATATGGCGAAATTATTTCTTGACCGTAAACAGGATGAGCGTGCGGCAGAGCACGACAGCGGCATTAGATATCTTGGAATCTTCGTCAGTTTCATCAACAGAACACTACGAAGGACCAGTGCCGACGCTCAGTGATATCGAAGTGCCTTGCGACTTCCCGGCTGTCTGCAGCCGAGTGCTCCCAGCTGCCTGCCGGACACCACAGACACGTTAACGACGCTCTCATCCACGTTGCATCAAGGCTTATCAAGTTGCCAGGTTGTCAGCAGTGTTATGTAGAACGTCATGCTTGTGCAGGTGAGATGTTGAGAAAGCGATAACCTATGTTCCGCCAAGAATATACAAGCCACAGTATCAACTATCTTAACATGTCTATTCGCGATACGCTCACGCTTGTGGGCTACCCTCTTGCCGCTTCCTGTGCTTACACTCATAGGATCCACACTCACAAACTAACTGGCCGAGGAAGGCACTTAAAATAGAACAAACGTCTGCAGGACCGGTATCCGCCCCAAAGTAGTTGCGAAGTTTTAAGGGGGCTGTCTCGAAAACGTGCTATTAGGAAATAGCGATGAGAGCAAACTCAGTGCCGCTGCAGTGGCGCGTTGCGCCCAGCCCTACCATTGTCTGTGTACGGCCTTATCAAACCTCGCTTCCGTCGTCGCATTTCTCACCGCACACTGCGTTTCTTTGTCTGGCGTGTGGCTTTGAGCTGGAATAGAAAACTTGAAGCGACAGACCTCAGAAAAACACCGTAATAAACGAACAGATCATCAAAGGCTTAAACTAGAGACTTTTTTTTCAACGGTCGAGTCCAAAATCGATGCAGATGGCAAGGCCAATTACTTTACCAAAGAAAACAAAAAATCAGAAAATTTCTTATGCATGTGGTTATATCGAGGAAACTGTTTTCAATGCCTCATTGTAGGTCGGGAAGTGGATACGAAGGTAGTTGTGAACCAAGGTGATTGGCAGTTGCATGATGAATTACTTGAGAAATGTTTAGCATAGTGGCAGAAAAATTGAATAAAACTTGTTGTTTACTAAGACAAAAGACACTACAGTTGCAAAGAGCTTACTTGGCTTTTGAGAATGCTGCTTTCTTAGACATATAGTCTTAGAATGCGCCTTCATTCCTTCAATTTTCTAAGCTGACTGTATAGAGAGTATTCTGAAAATGGCAACCCTGATCATCATCATCGTTATCGCAATCATCTTCACTCGGCAGGTTCCTTTCATTCTGGGACAATGGCTTAACCGTATGATTTTCAAATATACCTGTCCTCCGTCAACTGCGGCCACCCAATCTCACCAAACTTTATCTCCTTTCTCCTCCTTGCCCACGACCCAGATGATGTTTTCCTTCCTTCATAGACCACTTTATTACCAAAACCGGTCATCGCTTACCCCTTCACCATATTACTAGTTTGGCCCAAGTTAATTCAACCTCTTAACGACCGCAAGTCTATCATTGAGTTAGCACATTTGCAAACTTTGTTACCTCTGTCTCCCATGGTTACATTGATCATTTTCTTTTTCATATCACGCTGCGCTATCCTCAACGTTTTTTACTGATTTTGCTATTTCGCGCTTATTTCGGCCCTTTAGTTGGATATGACTGAGTGTAACTGTTATATACTTTATATTAAAATGACATCGCTTTCATAACATGAGAGTGTCTACCATATGCACTTGAAAGCAGCCTTATTTCCCTGGTAAATTCTTTTTCGTGGTCAGTATCTACGATCTCTACTTGGCAGAGATAGACATACTTTCTAACTACATCCTTCACCCAACCTCCTGTTGTCAACTGTTGCTCCCTTCCCAGTATTCTGAACAATTGTCGCTAATTGTGGCCGTTGAGTTTACTGCCAGATGACTTCCAAACTACGGCGAATTCCCCACTGTATATTTTGTATCGAAAGCTGGCCTTCAATCGCCACCCATGGTGAGGACCGGCGTTGCTTCTCATTCTTAAACAAGTGTTGTTATGCGTTTGTACGCTTAATACCGATGAAAGTGCCAGCAAGGTCAGCTTGCTTAGCGCCGATGACGCTCCGCTACGAAGCACGCAGGCTGAATTCGAAATGTTCAGGTGCCAAGTTTTTTTTATTCCTGAAGCGTGCCACAAACTATATTTTTAGAAAGGGCGATGGAACATAGATGGATAAAGAAAGCCGTTAAGTGTGTTACACTAGCGAGTGTCCAGTGTTCATTTTTCGTGGTCGGATTCGCGCTTGTACCACAGGCTGCTTCCCTCAGGAAGTGTTTCCTGACTGTAGCCATCACTGTGCACATCCGGATAAAGTGTAGCCCCTCCCACACATCCGGTGAAGCATAAAATTTAAGGCACTTGTCCACTGTTGACCACTGTTCGTTACGCTGTCTATGACGGACAAGTTGGGGACAGAGCCACCCTTTCTCGAATCCGGCGGATAGATACCTCCGCCCTCCCGAGTAAGACAACTTCTGCATCCGTGTTATGTGTTGTTTGCATCTTGTGTTTATGTGTTCTCAAAAGCGCAATAATGAAATAACATCAATTGATGAAAAAATAGACACAGGCCCTATTTAAGACGCACCACTTTTGCTTGTCCCGCCTTCGTTCTTTTGCACTTTGCATGTTTTTGCACTATTTTTTCACCAATTCATGTATACACCAACTAGCCCAAAAATAGATGCTAATGAATAACCATGAGTAAGACAACGGTGGAAATGGTGCCAACACGGAGTAATTCGGGCGCATATTCTCTGGCGCAAAATTTGTGATCCGGATACATGGGACAGTAACGAATCAGGAGGAAGTGGAGAAGGTTGAAGTTTTTCTGATGCGTCGAGGTGTGTCAGAGTGTTCACGTGAATATCATGCGGCTCATGAGCATACGGACGCAAATCCAGGTGTTGGCAGAGTACAGTTGTACTGTGTGAATAGCTGATGAATGAATGCTAATCTTTTTCTGGACATCAGAGAATACAGAAAATCTAGGGATAGGCTAAAATTATTTCGAAACCAACATTAAGGCGTACCTTGTTACGGAGGTGTAAGAACGTATATTGAGATGGACGAGATGGTATTGATTCACTGTGGTAAAAAGCACAATTCTGTTCGAAGCCTTGTTCTCCGGTCCTTCGTTTTCTGCGCTGTTGAACGTAATGAGTCCAGGGCAATATGGGCCGTGAAGACCTATTTAAAATTTTATTACACACAAACTTGAAGCCCTTACAGCCTCCGACGTAGTTAGAGACTATCTAATGTGCTATATGCAGTAGAGGGTTCAACGAAACCTTGTCTGGCGAGGTGCGGGCAGGACGGCACGGTAAAAGGGACACTTGCCGAACGAAAGAGTGAAAACTGAAAGCAGCCAGTGTCATATGGGATTTGAGTGATTTGACAATATTATGCAGCGTTTTATTTCTGTTTTTTTTTAAAATTTAGCTCTAATATAACTTACGCAAAGCTTACTTTAAAACTTTATAAAAAGCGCTGTAAAAAAATTTAAAAAATTTTATTTGAGAGAAGGATGGCCGGAACAGCTTAATCTCTTAGCAATTTTTTGTCTTGCCCTCTACCATTCCAAGGCCCGATAAGTGTAATACCGATGTTATCAACTGCCACACAAAAACTCACTAACTTCTCAAAAACTTGACTACAGGCACTTGTGCCCCCTTTACGAAACTGAATGCTGTGAGCGTTACTGAAGGAGATCATACTATGAGAGAAACCAAGAGATTCTCTTCAATAAAAATACTGAAAAAAACATCCATTTACCCTTTTAACGCTGGGCATGGATGCCTTCTTCACGAAAGTGAGAAGTGAAGCAAGGGAGCAAGCAGTGCGTGACATGCGTTTCAGGGCGAGATTTTTCGTGTTGACTGCTGATGCCCTCGACAGGAAGCATTCAAAAGAACTGGAAGCATTCTTTGGAGGAACTGGGCGTCAGCGAAAAGAAAGTAACTATTCTACTTTAGTTATGCCGGAAGGCAGATCTGATAGCATCCGCTGTCACGCGCTCGTGCGTCTATCTTCTTCCACAGTGAAGACAAAAAATCTCTTGAAAAACCTGCAGGGATTTCTTTCGCTCTGGAAAAAAAAAAGAATAGATAACCCCTCCTTTCGGATGCAGCGCGCGCCTGAAATGCGCCGCTCCGTGAAAGAACTTCGCTACAAACACCCCCTTCAATATATTCCTTAGTCTAAAGTGCTGCGCACATTTATGTATGCAACGTAATAACAGCTTGAGCTTACAGAACTGTCTTACACTGCAGTCATGGCTAGAGTGACCACGAAGTTTTTGTTGTGTTAAGGTGAGCCGTCGTAAAGGCCTTTTTTTTCGCCAATGGCTGCAGGCGCAATTCACCATAAACGACTATACCGAAACTGTAGCGTATAAAAGAAACATTACAATGATAATTGAAGCCATAGGGAGCGCAAGAAGACGCTCTTTTTATCGGTTATGCTGAATGGACAGGAAAATTGAGTTATCTTTAGTATAGGTGATTTCACAGATTCTAGTATATAACATAAGCCCATTCTACTGGTAGGATCCAAACCCACAAGCTCGTACAGCGCATGCCTTGTTGTATCACTTCTGCTCGAACATCCTTACCTTTTTAGAAGATGAAAGCGAGATAGGCGCCGCTCTACCTTACCTAGTCAGGGCGCTTGGGATCAGAGCAATTTTTCCTTGGACAGCAAAGTTTGAAAGAAGACTGCAGTTTTACTTTTTGGCTCTAAGGATATGCTGAGGTGGATGTTGATTAGGAATGCCCCTTTCAATGAAATATTCTTGATTTTAGAAGGCTATTTCAGGTGTCTATGACTAAGCACTGCAGATTGTACTGCCTATTGGTTAAAAATTTCAAGCAAAACTTTACGCAAATCCTTCCTTGGCTACGGCTAACTTCGTTTACACAAAAATGGCTGCACTTCGGACATTTGCGAGACTTAGGCTGCTCGTATGACTCAATTCTGCAAGCTGTGGTGCTGGATAAAACATTTTGGCTATTTGCGACGCTCAGCCAACGCTATGAGAAGTGACATTGGGGTTCAGGAGTCAAGTAGGAGAATCTTGGGCAACACGGAACACCGAAGACGTACAAAGGAACGACAACGATATCAATTTGTATATACCAGGACTAGCAATCGCTAATCGGTATAGCATGCCACACATGCGTTCTCTGTTCTTTTTAACACTAGAGTTCTGACTTTTTTTGCTCTCTCAAGCGCCAAGTGAGGCCAGTAATATTTTCAATGAGGTTTGCTTCGTTCTCTTATATTCAAGTGGTTGGCTTGGAAAAACGTCACGTTGTTTATATTACAGCGAACAACCCAGCACACCTTCAGTTTCCATTCTAGCTCCGTGCAATGACCTCAAGTCCTGCACAGCATTAGCGTTCTGAACAAACGCTGGTCCTGTGTCTTAGACAAATGAAGCGTGGTGTTTTGTACAGTATAACGACCTCGCCGAACTGTCAGAACGCGTAGCATGCGCGTAGCGGCTTGAAATAAAAAGCTAGGAGAACGATTTAACTATGCATAGCATAACGGGATCTTAGTTTAGGGAGCCTGAACAATACACAGTTCGTTTTCACTTCGGAGATGGAATAAAGAGTCTTTGCGAGTGGTAAAGAATCCTGTTTAAGTTTCCATCAAGAAACTTGGACTTCGGTGTTTTTGTGCTTGCGTTTGTTATCCTGTTCGCGTTTCATTTGAAGCTGACAATACGTTGTTGGTCCTCAAGTGTGGTGAGCCTTTTATAATTTTATTGTGTTTTAGTTTCAGTTGCTGTACTGAAGTCATTGTACTATTACCAGAGCCTGTGTTTCAAGACTTAACGGGAGCTTAATCATGGTGATCTGCTTCCTACATTTGCAGAATTTATTTCTGCCGTGTCGCATCTAGGTGTGTTATTGTGAGTTAACGAATAATGGCTTGAGATGCAACGCAGCTTGTACTTTTATCACTCTCTTTTGTTTTTTGTAAAATTGCTCAGGCAATATGATTAAATTTTATTGGGTCTTGCATTAAGTTTCAGCCATCTTGTGTTATTTAGAAAGTGCGTGAAGAAAACAGCCACGGCATGCCATTACAAGACGCTCGAGAAAAGCCAAATCGAACGACTATAATAGAAGCAGAGAGATGCCCGAAAGATTCGGCTAAGGATTTACAGAGTTCGCCACCATGAAGTTTATATTGACTAAACTTGGGATTCAAATTTCCGGTGAAGACAAGCCGGCAGGAGAATAACGGTACCAGTTACGTTTGTCGACTTGGACAAGCTCTGATCTGTCTACTTCGTAGATGGCGACTAGAACACTCTGTCTTATAAACGAGGGGCCACAATTAGTAAACTGATCGAATGACAGTGAATTTACACCCTCACGTGTAGTATTCTTCGATACTGATACGAGCGTCAATACTGAATTGACGCTGACGTCACTTTTTTAATCCGATACCCATAAATGACTCATCAGGAAAGAATTGGGATGGCAGTGATAAAATTCTCTCATTGGTTGGTGGGGAAGTGACGTAAAATATCAAATAATTTTTATGGGCTGGGGAAAATGACGTCACATGACCGCAATAGACTTCACTGCTGGTAAAAGTATGAACAGTTTCTAGTGCTATCACAATGAAAACAATCAAGGTAGTTGGGTGCCCCCGTAATTTTTTGTGGCGAAAGCTACATTGGCCCCGAACTCGCAGTTTCGCCGTGCTCGCATTCCCACCCTGGTTGCACCTCACCACGGGACCAACCACGTGACTGGTAACAAGAACACCCGCATGAAGAATCACGTCACAACAACTAGCCAGACAACCAGACTAACCTTCACTTGCAATCAAGATTAACGAAGTCTAACCAAGCTCTGCCTTAGCTTCCGCTACGTATAATTCTGGCTTAGCCGAGCTAAGCCACATAAAGTTTTCTTTTACTGTTAGAGCTGTAACTCCGCATGGGATGCGTGACCGGGGTCGTGGATGGTGGGGTAAAGCGGGTGTGGGTGGAAGCAGGGAGATGAAAGGAACTAGCAGCGCCAGTGCACTGGTCTCTCGATGCAAGGAGCTGGTGAGGAGACGCAAGATGGAACCTGGGACGGAAGGGCGAAGTTATGTAGTCTTGATGTTAGTAGAGAGAACGTTCCCAAACGTATCGTGAAGCCGCAAAGAGCTTAGACTACGTAAATGCAGCTCAGCTCTCACTAACTCCAGCGAATAAGAGACACAGCGTAAGCGCTATTATTCTTGTATTCCTTCGCAAGCTTAAAATTTCGCTTGGTGACAAAGAGGTTATTTCAGTAAGCATCTAATCCTAATCGTGAAAGATGGATAGCGAATACACTTCATGAAGAAGGTTGGCAGGGTAATTCTGTTGACTTAGGTGCGTACAATATGCCAGGCAAAGATGGGCTGTGGCCAGTGCCCCATCAGTATAGGCCATTCTTTTACTTCACTGCGTATGGAGCTTCATGCCACTTCAGATGCTTAACTTTCTCATGAAACATAACCCAAGATAAATTTAAACCTGAATTTCATTAAAAGAAAATTAAATTTAGTTTTCTTGCATATTCGCCGATGCTGTCGCTGTAGAATTTTCGCCGTCATATTGAGTGTCACTTTCAGCAGTGGTACAACCTGGACTGTGCTTTTGGCAGTTATTTCGTGAGCTAACAAACCGTTTGGATAAAGAGAAAGCAATTTACAGTTCTTTGCCTAGCAATACCAAATTGATTTTTAAAGAAATGTAACGTATTTGCCATCTGAAGCCCCAACCAATGTTATGCCAGAAACCAATCCACTGCAATGAAGCCAGTAGATTAATTTTTTTTTTGCGCAAAAATAAACAGCGGCAAACTGGGGAGAATTATTACGCCCATCATTACAGTCTTTCCTCTTATTTACAGGGGTTCAGTTCAAAACATGAAAGCAGATAGGTCAAAACAAGGGTGCGTTACGGCTACCATACAGACCAGAGCAGTTCAGGAAAGGAGCCGCCTCAGTATTTCCAGTATTGGCTGCACACTGAGTGCAATAGGCATAAAATATATTATGTAGTTAATAAGGAGACAGATGGCGACAATTTACCTCGCAATGTGTATCCGACCGCCCCCATATTCTACACCAAAGTAAAACGAATTGCAAGTGCTACTCGTTATTGCAGGTTAAATACTTTGAAAAACAAGTTCCTTGTTTGACCAGGCTGATAAAATCACATTGCTTTTCACATCTTTCTCTGAAGAAAGCAGAAGCTCCAATCCCTCAAAGACTGCCTGATAACCTATAGCGCCACGTGCGGGCCTATCAGGCACTTTCGAGAGACTGATCAACAATGTGGCAAGGGTCTTTACCGCTATATGCACTTCCCGACAGCAGCCAACTTCGATTACATCGGCTTTAGACTGGCCAGAATGCTATGCTGGGTTGCGCAGCACTTGGACGGAGATCGAACGGCATGTCTAAGGAGCAAGCTTTGGGATGGTTTAGCGACGTAATGAGGAACGACGGCGGCAATGCTGTAATGCTGTTAATGATGTTAGAATGCCGGAACTCAGGGTGAAAGGAGAAGCCGTCTCCAAGAGGAAAATGAGGTAAGGTATTAGCGGTAAAAGTTCCTGGCTAGAATTCAGCCGAAGGACTTTAAAAAAAAGGAAGTGAAGTTAGAATAAAGAACGCAAATAACGGCGTCCTGAGCGCCGCGGTATAAAACAAAGTATATCTATAATGAAATATCTCAGCGCCAATACATCCGCATGTAATAGATGTAAGCAACCACTCTAACGGAAAAAGGTATAGCTTTTTTGAAGAAGTGGTTGTTTTGGCCTGACTGGCTTTAAGCGTTGTAAACGTCCAAGTGTGTTAGGTTGGCCTCTTGAACCAATAAAAAAGGTAAATCGAACTAAAGGTGTCCCGTCTGGGCACCCTCGGTTGCATCTATGCTTCAGGAATCAGTGAGATAACAACAGGTTATAGGCTAATATAACCTAACATTGGAGTGCACAATAGGTTTTGACTCCTAGTCCTGCTCCAACATAGCGCGGATTGGCAGCTAATTATAAAACAGCTGATTTTGAAAGAATAAGTTATGTATGGAGTTCGACTGGTAAGTGCACGGTGGTTTGTTTAAGCTCGCGAAATTTTTTCAGAGGGACCATGTAACATGCTTTATGGCAGCCGATGGCGATAAAATCACCGTACGCCTCGGGCACCGTGACAACGGTTCGACCGCACACCGGCGAAACCACACATGAAGGGCTTTTGATAAGGAAGTATTCCAATGAACCCTGTTACGGCATCATGAGCAACGTTTATGCGTCAACACACACGTTCAACACTCCAGCTGACTGACAGACAGACAGGCAATTACATGAGCAATGTGCAGTGTGAGACTACTCAACATTAGAAAATCCGCGAAGGCATTTAAATAGCACGAAAACGTTGATTTCATGTGCAACATACGGATTATTATAGGAAGAGTTCTGAAGAACATACGGAACCAGTCGTATGACAGCCTTTGCCAGACATGCCAACCTGGGCTATTTGCAGGTGGCACTTCCTCTTTAATATAACAGAAGTGGGGGGGGGGGGGACAGTTTTTCCGTCTCATAAGCTTAAAATGGCTTCCTTCCTCATCGCTTCCCCCGTGACCCTCCTCATTACATTCCCATTTCCCCTCTAGTGCATTCCCTCGCCTCTTTTGCCAAAAATCGCTTCGTGTCTTAAGTTTTTCTCCCTTTCTCCATTTTCCTTATCCTTAGCGTTGCAGTTCATATTTTCGTATCGCGGTGCTTTCAGCGTTGCGTTACCCACCACTAACTAACACTGTAAGGGTTATTTCACCCCACGCACCTATTTTTCAGAGTCATCTCACTCTCCCGATTCCGGTACCGGGTAGCTCTCGTTAGGGCAGAGGGCACACGAAGGGAGAACGAGGTCGCATGGGGTGCCGCGTTTGCGGCGTGGGGTCACGCGGAAGACGACCAGCCGCCGCAGGCGACCGGGAGCAATCGTTGGCGTTTCTGCTAGCGGCGGGCCTTTCTCCCCTTCCGGCAGTCGCGCCGCAGCAATGCTGCTCCGCGATTCCGCCAGCAGGCCATCCGCCGCGCGGGTCTTTCACTTCCGGACGTCCCTCACTTCCGGGCCAGGTTCGCCTTGACGGAAATTACGCCCGCGGTTGTCCGGGAGGCCGGCATGCTACTGGGGCTCGACCGACGTACAATGAAAACGAAGACGACGAAGCGCGCCTAGCTGAGGTTTATGAGCACCGGCGACGCGCAGGCGACGACGATATACTGTCGCCGATGGGCAGAGGTGTGGCCTCGGTGATCAGCTAAGCCTTTCACGCTGGCTGGACAACGCGATAAAAGACAACCCTCTGGCCTCCACCGCCACCACAGCCCTTCTCTGTGGCAATCATTTGGCGCTTGTATCAAAAATACGACAGTACAGGGGGGCATGGACTCGATATCAGTCGCTTTGGCGAAAGCATAGAGCATATATTTTACGAAGAATGGCTCAGGAAACCGGACGGAAACATGTGGGCACATAAAGTAATACTGTATTTATAAAGAAAGATAAGTATCCCCTAAGTATGGAGGGATACTAGAAAGAAGAAATAATGATTAAACGAAGGGTCGAAAACGCAGAGTGTGGGAACAGGATTAAGGTAATAGAAAAAATCATAGTCTGGGACCTGTACAAAAAAAAGGTAAGTCAAATCGGGAAGGAATTGTTATGTAATACTTGAAGAGGCAGCGCTCAACTGTTTGAGTAATATATATGTGAGCATTGTGCACTGTGGTGCCGCACTTTTTCTACCTGGGGCACTGGCCCTTTGTCAGACCATCAACCTTTAGCTTCTGCTACATCTTCTCGGCAGAGAGAAAAGAAAGAAAGGAAGAAAGAAATAGAGAAAGAAAGAAAGAGAGAGGGAAAGAAAGAAAGAAGGAAAGAGAGAAATAATTAGGGAGGAAGCGAGAAAGAAAATAAATAAGAAGAAAGAGAGAGAGAGAGACAAAGAAAGAAAGAACGAAAGAAAGAAAAAGAGAAAGAAAGAAAGAGTTAGTTTCATTGATTTTAATCGCGCAAAAGCAACTGAAGCTATGATCGCCAAACACACGGTTAGAGCTTTTGTTAAACGTTACGCTTTTTATATCTAACGTTTGTTTAAAAACGTTGGCTTCTCTGAGAAACTTAAAAATGCTTGAAAAATCAACCAGTGCTTGATCATCCAAAAGCAACATGAGGTGTAGTGGGATGTATTCATTGTAGAATGTTGTGAAATATTTTTTCCTCAGTTGTTCAAGTTTTGTCCATACAATTAAAATGTGGTTTACCGTGAGTTAATCGCCACACATTTCGCAGAGAGGTTTGTCTTTTTTTGTCAGTAAGAAGTTGTGTGTATCCAATGCGTAGTTGACACAAAATAACTTCTGTAAAGCGTTCCTGATGTTTACATGATCTCTATTCTTGAAAGAAAGAAAGAAAGAAAGAAAGAAAGGAAGAAAGAAAGAAAGAAAGAAAGAAAGAAAGAAAGAAAGAAAGAAAGAAAAAAGAAAGAAAGAAAGAAAGAAAGAAAGAAAGAAAGAAAGAAAGAAAGAAAGAAAGAAAGAAAGAAAGAAAGCTGCTTGAAGCAAGCCCAGGATGCCTTAGAACTCGAAGTAACTAAAAGAAATTTAGCCAGGGTTATGGTTTTTGCCCACATTCGACGAGAATACTGAGGCACTGGCTATTCTTTCTACGCGATGGACTCTGGAGAACCTACCGGTAGGCCGAGGGACTGCCGGCTCCCATTAGATTGACCGGCTGGGTAGACCGGCGGCTGAGTTAATCGAACTTCGACCTTCCGTAGCGGAGGCGAGTACTATTGCACGATGCCACGGCTGTGGTGAAAAACTGCCACAAGTGATAATTTACCGCACAAAGCGGATTTAGGGTTGGTTGAAGGCGGAACAAATCACTGGCCTGTGAACACAACGTTTTGGTCTAAGACCCTTTTCCCAAGCATTTCACCCAAGAAAAGCCGAGCACCAGGCAGGAGAATCTTGTACCGATTAGAAAACAGGTGGGCACCCGGTGGCCTGGCGAGCGAACCCAGCACATCCCGAATGCGAGGAGGATGGTTTACCGCAAAGCCACCGCTTCGGTGGAAAATTGGCCACCCCTGCCAACAGGGCGATTTACCAGATCGAGCTGGATTCACTTTCCGGGGGTTAAGGTCCCATGATCGCCGAGCACCAGACCGGGAGCGCCCTCGTACCTATTTCACCATTAGGTGCCTGAAGACACCGAAGTGACTCCCGCGCCCTTGACGGATACTCAACCGTGGCTCAAAACCAGGGCAATGACTTGGAGAAAACAGTTAAGGATTCAAAATGGTTTAGCGTAGCAATCAATAAAAAGAGAAGTGAACAGCACTGGTTTGTTTGTTTTTTTCTTCGTTTTTTTTTCATATTGTTACCGTCAGGACAAGAAAAAGGGGCCCGAATAAGGGAGGCCCCGAAGACCGTATCTTGAAGAGTGTACGCTTCTCGTGGAGAGCCAGGGAAGAGGGGATCTAAGAAATCGTCCAACGACCCATGACGAAGCCTGCAAGCGCAATGCATGGCGCTCAACGCCCTTAAAGAATTGGCTGTCGGCTTGCGTACAAAGGAACTTCTAAATTAATAAGGAAGCTCAGGGAAGGTCCAAATTCACCGCTCAATGCAAGCTACAGCACCAGTGCAGCAAGAAAGTCATTCTTTTTCGTGACCCTGCCGAACAATGGAGATATGTTTAATCCAGTGAAATTAAGACGCTCTTGTATACAATCGCATAAAATAATACCCGTACATTACATAATTCATTTTTATTGCCTTCCTACGCGCGTCCAGGTAATATATGATTTTTCTGCGCCCTATTTTGTTCTTATATTTACAGTGGAATATTTATTTTAGTTGTGCTAAAGCAATATTCATTAAATCAACTTCACTGCCACAGCTTTACTGAAACAGAATAAAAATAATTGAGGCAGATCCCCACATGCAGTGGTATAGCGTCGTTAGCTGCGCGGGGGACGCTGTTAGCCGGTAGAACGTGACATGCGAAGCGTATTTTCTCACCAGCGGAGAAGGAGCTATAGATCGATAAAGGTAGCTTTCTATACAGTTTTCTGCCCAATGATTTTTATAAGTTCAAGGGTAAAAAGGAAGCAGTTTATGCATATACATTAGCAGAAAAAATATATAAATAATCACACACTCATCACATAACCTTAAAGGCCAATCGTGCGCTGGGTTACATTCGCCTGAAGCTTTCACTCGTACTATCACCGAAGCTATGATTTTATAAAACTTAGACTCATCCTAACTTATAATATGCGAGATTATGATAGGATTTCTGGTATTTCGCCTTTATAGAATCCCTTGAATACGTTAGCCGCAGAACAGCTAGTGGACTAATATGAACCACTCATGCACCGACCCACTAGCAGGAAGCTATTTCGCTTTTGAGTCTTCTGCAGAAAAGAATATAATATAGCAACCATGTGCTCCCTCTGGACTTAACTGCTACCATAAATTTCAATTAGCCGTAACCGCAGTCCAAATGTAAAAATTCTAAATCGTAACACTGCTACCTGCTTGCATCTATTTCTTCCTAGAAAACTCATAAAAGGAATGACTTGCCTGCATCGCTAATAAGCGTCATTTATACTGTTGACGTTAAAACTGTTCTAGAAAAGTTTGTTTTATTTATGATCCGTGTGCCACCGTGTCGAAACGGGGCCCGATCTTAGGTTACTTGCATAGGCTTATTGAATTTCAGCCGGACAGCGTCATCTATAATCACCTTCTTCCTTATTTTCCTCGTACCCAGCGCCGACCAGAATGCCAGATAATGGCCTGTGCCTTTCTTCCATAGCAAATCTTTGTCTTGTTTATTCGCAACATGTTTTCTGTCGCAGCTATTTTAAATCTATGACGTTAAGGGTACTGTGACGCAGAAAAGCAGGCGTCATCGTCGTTGTCTTGGTTGTGAGCGAAAAATGCACGAAAAAACCCAAGAGAAGGAACCTACGTAGCCAATGGGCTACCTAGGTCACGCCCCCTTGTGAAGTCATCCCGAGACGCCCACCGGATTTTGGGAAACTGCCCCACGTGGTAGGTGGCAGTTAAATTAATGAGTGGTCGCGAGAAGATGCTCGGGAAGAGCAAGCTGGGTCTCACAAGCCCGACCGGTGGAGCATCTGCCATAGCAGCCAGTGGTGCATCGCTTAACCGCATAACCACATTGCGTCAGAAGTGGTATGAGGACAACGAGGAATGTGTGAATGCAAACTTGAGAATTATCGATTCACGCACATATATAAATATTGACCAATTAAAGCAGTTACGTCATGCGGTTCAGGCGGAGCTTAAGTGTCCCTTCCTGTATTTGTTCACTGCATTATTCTCTTTTTACTACAACTATCCTAAAATTTCTAGACCATAATTTTTCCAACGTCTTGATCTCCTCTAATATCACTTTGAATTGCCTTTGAATGTGTTTTTAACGTGTTGTGTTTTATACTTTGTATTTTATGGTATCTCGTATCCTCACCACCTCTCCTATGTAATGTGCAATTTACACCAAAGGTATTATCGATCAATCAACCAACCAATCGATAGATCTAGTGATCGTTCAACTAATCAATCAATACATCAATCAATCAAGCAAACAATCCAAGAATGAATCGATTGATAGATGAAAAAATTGGCTGAAGGCTTAGCTTGGTTAAGCCTGGAAGATTGCGAAAGCAATACCCTTGGCTGCGCCTTGGTTCGGCTGATGATGTGGACATGGTTGCCCTTTGTTAAACTTATGGCTATACACTGTTTTGCTTGGTTTCTGCTATTGATATCCTTGGTACACTTACGACTTATCTGTGTTATGACTTATGACTTATCTATGTTATGTCGCTTGGCCGCAGCAGATCGTTCCAGCCTCGCCTTGTACACATCATCCGACATAGCGCAAGGCAGCGCGCCGACCACTGCGAGGAGCCGAGCCGTAGCCCCATTTATCCTCCTAGCGTGACGTCACACCAGCGAGCGCCCTCTCTCGGTAGCGTCGCAGCAGCGGCGCGCAAGGCTTCGCCTTCACCATCGATACCGCGGAGCTAGGGCCCCGTCAGGTTCAGGTTCAGAAAAGTCGTTCTTCTCGTTCTTCTTCCGTCTCCGTAGCTTGCTGATGCTTCCTCTTTGCATTCTGCCGAGCTGCCTTGTTCGTAGGCACCATCGTAACATCTGGCTGTATGACTGCCTTGGCGAGAGGAGCGGAGCTGTTTTATACAGCTGGTGCGACGTCACTCTGACCGTAGCGCTCCTGGTGAGAGGAGCGGGAGTAAGGCCGCCGTTGGTGGCTACCGCCTCGCCTCGCGACGGCGTGAGATGGGGCCCCGTTTTTACACAGCTGGTGTGACGTCACACCGACCGTAGCGCCCCTCGTGAGAGGAGCGGGAGTTATGCCACCGTTGGTGGCTACCGCTTCGCCTCGCGACGGCGTGAGATATGGGGCCCCGTTTTTACACAGCTGGTGTGACGTCACTCTAGGTCACGTGGTGTGACGTCACGCAGCGAGGTCACGCTAAAGGTCAATGGTGCCTACCACCGCCTCGCCACGGAACGGGCTGAAGTGCGACCGAAAGTAGTATTGCTTCGCAATAAAAATAACTCCGCAAATTCTAACAGTGAGAAGTCTGGGCTAAACCTATATTTGGTACTGCAAAAATATTGTTCTTTAAAATGACGAGGGTGTCTCCTCGGATAATTGTTCAGTCATGAAATGTTTTGCACAAATGGAAGCTTTGAAGCTAGTTGTCAGCTTATAAATTTTTCATCGCCATTTTTCACTGTGCAATTTGCTGTAAAAGAGGTATTGCAGTATCGCACACAGACTTTCTTCCAGCTAGGCTGTATGGTAATTTTAAAAAGAATAACCCTAACTTTAATGAAATACCTATCTGTCACATAGTTTCTGCCTTCAAAGGAGTCTTCAATTTGTGCCACACTCATAAGTATATTGAAAAAAAAAACAATTTTTCTGTAACCTATGCACGCTCCTCTGTTGGCAGCAGGAAAGTAATACTCAGCTGAATAGGCATATATTGAACTAGCAACACATACTCGCTGCAGGCCCAGGGTACTTCGCAGAACTTATATAAAAGTGCGTAAAGCATGCAGAAGAAATTCTTGAAAATAGATGTATAGTATCGTGAGGTATTCCATCTAGTCGTGTCAGCAATGTTTCAGATATTGCATTTAATGACGTCTACACTTTTACGCTCACAGTACAAAATTATGAGTTCTGACAAATGAGATTCTAGAGTACGCGTTCAGTCAAATTATGGAATAGTTCTGGAGGTTACTAAGGAAGCGAAACCGAACTCATTCGACTTGAGCGAATGTCCTCTTCCTTTCAACAGGCGTCGATATTGGTTCCAGTATGTAATCTTTGTGCAGATCATCATTTAGTCTCCAGTTATTGCTTCTCGTGACTAAAAAAACCCATAACAAATTCGAGGAGCAAATTCGGCCAAGAAACTTTCATTGCAATTCCAAACGAGTGAGAATTTCCCCAACCGTAATTTTTTCCTTTTAATGGCATTTTAACGTCGTGATTAGTACTCAGTGGAAACTTGGTGCATTGTCCTTCACTGCGGAGGCCCATTTCCGGTGCGGAAGTGCAAGTTCTTAAAAAAATTGATGTTGCTGCATTTCCGGTGGCGCCCGATCTCCCTTTCCAACTCCCTATCTCCTCTTAGCTCCTCAATACTTACTCCTGAGCAGGCGCTGTTGAGAAAAACCCAAATCTTTCATCCCATCCTGAGCTTCTTTCCGTCTTCTTGTCCCAAAACAAAACTTCTTATGTTATTTTTCCCCGAGGTCAAATTTACGCTACGGTTCTCCCAGACTCGATCCTGGTGTAAGAAGCGGGGAATGGCGCGCTGGAAATCAAGCGCTCCAAAAAAGAATGCACGGCCTAGTATCGAATGCGCATTATAGCAGGAAAATCAATAATTCTCTCCTCGTCGACCATCCCTTCCACATTCCTAAGCACCTTCGTCCTCTGAGACTACCCTTCATGCCTTGACCCGTCCTACATCCTGGCTTGTACAACCAACTACAATTGAAAGGTGAACACTGATTTGACAATCAAGGATAAGCCGCACTGAAAAACGCCTGCCTATTTGTAATTCTGATCGCCGTGTGCTGCTCCTTGAAGGCTTCCAGGCGAGGCCTGCTGCTTTTGTTCTTAAATGTAGTGACCCAAGCGTTCGAGTTGTCTCGAGGTTCTGATATTTTTACGCTGCAATCATCGCGTTGCCGATCTGTTATTTGGGAATAAATTAAGCCTATTATTTTCCTTTGTCACGAGCTGTCAAGGACAAACAGTGCGAGGGAAGAAATGGAGTACTGATGAAGACGCGAATAAAATAAAGGGAGGGTGAGGGGGTGCGGGCGAGCGAGAGATAGAGAGCAAGCAATGGTTGCATAAGAACACATAACAGAACTGAAATGAAAGCAACTCTGTCAGTTGGGAGGTAATATCATAGGGTGATGGAACATGAAATGATCTATATAACGTTAAGAGGCAGGAAGAGAGCAGAATGGGTCAAAGAAGAAAGGCGAATTAAAAAGTTGACGGTATCCTGATCGAATTGAAAGTGAAGAATTGGATGTCGGGCCTTTTGCCTGAACTTTTGACAATGTTCTTGTAATTTTCCTCCTTTGTATGCATGCACCCAACCTGCTAAAATCCGTTATGGAATTCCAGTATTCTTAAATAAATAAATAAATAAATAAATAAATAAATAAATAAATAAATAAATAAATAAATAAATAAATAAATAAATAAATAAATAAATAAACGAAGATTAAACATATTCCCTCAGGGTAACAGAATGGATTCCAAGAAAACACTGGCGTAGGACAGGGCGGTCGAGAGTCAGAAGGAGAGGTTAGATGAGGAAGTTTGCAGGAATACTGTGGCCACTTCTGGCACATGACAGGGTTAAATGGATGCCCATTGGGGAAGCCCTTCTACTTCAGTGGACGTAGTCTGGTTAACGTGATAATAAAGACTGCTGGAGCCACCGTTAGCACAGGCTTAATGTTAAATTTTTCTTTTCATACGTCACACTGAGGCCAACAGCACCGTTATTGCGCGGTTTATCCCTTAAGAGGCACGTAGGTGCAAAGGTTTACAGTAATGTGCGGGAGCTCTTCGACTTTATGGGAAATTTTCTAATGGCTCACCAAGCGTGCATCAAGCGTCATGCCAGCTGCCTAAGGTCAACTATAAACAGATGAATTGTAGCTCCATGCGTGCAGCTATACTTGTGATTTGCGCCTCCGTATAAGAATTACTTGGGCTGTTTTCACTCAACTGAGTACCACCACTGTCTCTACTGGTGGCTTGCTTTAAAAGTCTGAATAAATGCAAAGTGATTATGCGGCGCATGAACAAGTTTGGTACGCGCTTCTGCGTTTCTTCTTTTTGTTGCACTATATCATTCGCGCGATGTTGTAAACCTCATTCTAATGACACCTAAGCCTCGTTTTGTTTCTCTGGCTGTAAGTATCACAAGTTACCATCCTGCTTTAACAGTGTGTTTCTTGGAGGTTGGTTAACCTTTAGGAACGTTTATAACTTGTGCATTATACAAAAAAAAAACAATGTTCATGATAAGGCCATGAAATTTGTGACCCCACGTCAGAGGTATATAGTCGGGCCTTGAAAGTTGCAAATTTGGGTGTCATAATTGAAGCCAGAGCAACCATAATTCTATATTGCAAATTGAGACAGATAGTCGGCAGATTTTTTTTTCCTCACTGTCCAGCGCGTGCACCAAGAAAATTACCAGCGCCCTTCAGAGCAGTGGCTAGTTCTCCGACTGCAAAACAGTCAAGACCTGTGTGACTTCCCGCCATCGACTAAGGGGTGCGTGCTGGAAATGTCTCTGTAGCATTCATTAAATGAGTGTAGCAACCAACCTCTCGCTCATTCATATCCTTCTTGATGAAGGGAGGGGAGAGGCATGGGTGCGATTTGTGTAAACGTCACAGCACCCTTCAAGGTTCAAATTTCTTTACAGTTTACAATTGAGATCCTCTGTTAATAGCGCCATGTAGCGGGTTAGTGTTTCTAGAAACGTGAAGGAATAAACACTTACTGGGGCCACTTAAGGAACTTAACTGCTAGTATTGCGAAAGCATTGCAATTTCGTTTCAATTCTATCCAAATTTATAGTAATCCCGTTCAAATTCTACTGCTGATGTATTCTGATGCTATTATTTTGCAGTTGCTGCAGCTGTAAGTACTATAGTACTATAACTAGGTCACATTTCGTGTTTTCGCTCCTTTGGTGACGTCACATCATTTCGACAAGTCACGAGCTTTGTATGGGTCGCGGCGGGTTTTCATGTCGATAAGCCACCTAATGCTTTCGCATTAGAACTGAGCCTGACTGCACGTCGAAGAGAAAAACCGCGACTATTACTAAAAAAGCCAGCTCAATGTAAACAGTGCATTTTATATTTTGTGCGAGTATGCCATTTCGATTCCTCCTAATTAGCTAATCACGAATTTAAGCTCTTGCGAATTAGAACAAGTGCAGCTATTCGGCGCTGAAATATGTAGTTACATAGTTCGCAGCTTCCGCCGAATTTGCACCCCCTGCGCTGTGCTACTTTCGGTAGACGTCCGTAAAAGTTGCAAATACGACACCCTATACGCGGTGGACCGGAGCAACTTCTCTTCTCGCTTCATTTTAAGCGTCGTGCCTCCACAAAAAGAAAACCAAAGGAAGAAGCGACAGCGACAAGCAACTCCAAGGACCGTTCAAACCTTAATGCAGCTGTATCGATCGCTACTACCTGGACCAGAATCAGGCCTCGCGCGGTGCCGTCTCAGGTCTTCCGCTCCTCAAGTGCAAGTGAAACAGCGATTCGATTCGATTATGACGGCCTTCATGTTTTAGGGCCTTGCCACGGTGCTCCGAAAACGCCGGTACGCGCTAAGAGCGGAGTGCTTACTCAGCGAGTCACAGTGCCGTCACAACAAAAATGAAAATGTCTCTGGGCCCGGACGATTGCGGGTGAAGCAATACTTGTTCCCTTCCTTGCTCTCCTCCCGGCACTAGCAAGGGGTGATTATTTGGACCTTCGAAGCATCACCGGTCAAAAACCACCAGCGACGGTTCATGGTGCATCAGACAGTGCCTTGCGCATACGAGAAAAATGTCAATGATCCTCCCTCTCTACCGCGGCGATGCGAGGAGAAGGCAGAACAGCACGTGGTAGGACCGCTAAGAAAACGGAACGTATCTGTTTCTGCGTGGCAGGGAGCGTGGCTTCTTGTACAGCAAAGTTATGAAACGCCATGAAAAGGGGACAATTTCCTGTGCCACATATACTGGGTATGCTGCAACCATGGGCGTAAAAGTCAGCGCACCTGAACACTTCGGCCCCTATCACGACGCTGCTGTTTCCGGGTTCTCTCCTGATGGTACACTCGGTAGAGACTATAAAGTGCCTCCCGAAGATCCCCGTTAGAGCGCGAGTTTGGTAAGAGAGCGTTCGAGTGCGCGCGGCAGGAGCTTTCTGTGTTTATTTACAGTTCGTACCCGTTCACGTTCTTGTGATTTTTTTTCTTTCAGCCTTGCACTGCACAGGCAGGAGTTCTGTCAGGAAATGCACATGACTGAACACTAAGCAGGGGAAGAGCTCTCCGTTTGGGAGAACTGAAGTTTTTCCTGTTATCGACTAGTTCGGCAGCTTGTAGTTACGTAGGGATAGAAATTCGGCAAGAGAACTCCAAGTCCCACACACTCGGACGGAGAAGGGGGAATGATAATTTTGCTGATACCGAGGTTGCGTTCGTTGCTTTCAAGCTGAAGCTGTGAGGAAGCTTTTGCATAATAATCGAACAGGGAAGTCTACGTGTGTGGAAGAGAAAAAGAGTACGTCGGTAGTTCAGTCCTCACACAGCTCGGTCCTTAGCTGGCATGCTTTTGAGAACTGTGCATACTTGTACTATTCTATTGCGCATATTTTGCCGCGTGACATCTCTAACAGTACTGAGGTAAAACAGCGCAATAAGCGAGGATGATGTCAGATGAAAGGACAGGACAGGAATTCGGGTTTTTTCTGGGCCTTAACAGCACCAAACCAAGCGGTATCTTTGATCACAGCCTGCTTTCCTGTCCTGTAGCTCATCAGTGCGCCCGGTTTCCGTGCCCTGATTTGAAACCCTTCGCTTCCCTTCGAACTATTTGTAGACCCCAGCTGGTCATGGTTAGCAAAGGCCAAGACACAGACATCGGCGGCTGTGTAATGCGTTGCATATAGAGATCATTTCTGTGCAAGAGTGAGTGCCACAACTCGTCATCCATCACCCAATGAGCATAGATTTCATACAGTAACACTTTGATGCGCTCAGAATATCCCTTCTGCCTGGCGACAATCAGGGTAAAGGGGGAACGTCTGCTAGAGGCTCGGGAACAATGTACTTCGGAAACATTACAGAAGCATTGTTGGCTGCCGCCGCCGCAGTGGCACAGTGGTTATGGTGCTCGGTTGCTGACTCGAAACACGCGCATTCGATCCCTGCCGCGGCAGTCGAATTTCGATAAAGGCGAAATCCTAGAAGCTCGTCTTCTGTGCAATGCCTTTGCACGTTAAAAATACCCAGGTGGTCGAAATATCGCAGTCCTTCACTACGGCCTCCCCATAGCCTGAGCCGCTTCGGGACGTTACACCACCATAAATCATAAACCTTTATTGGCTGGCCCAGACGCCTGGCCTATAAGACTTTGGGGCGCCGTGGTTTTCTGATAGTTGAAAAAAACACAACACTTTCTACACGGTTGAAATATTTAAGCCAATGGAGCAGAGGTAGAAAGAATTAGGCACGTCAATCTCGACTCCTGATGTAGAAGGAATAACCGTCGGTCTAGAGACAAAGTGTTTCTACGCGATACCTGGCCCTGCCCTGCCATCCAGACCCATAGTCACTTGTGTTGATGAGAGGTGGTACGCATTTCTGAGTGTGAAAGATTAGTACTTGCAGGATAGGGGAGCAGCCAGTCAGTCCCTGCTCCCTGAATTTGTGACGTTGCTAGAAGTGGATGCAAAGAATTTAGGAGCAGTCAATCGGCACTCAAGTAAGTTGTAGGGCAAGGACGTGCATTAGAGACCTAGGCAACCAAGTGACGATGCCCCCGTAACCCGGCGAAGATGTCATGCCTTGCGAATCCTGTGTACGGGCTCACGGATTGGCTATCATATATTGGTAACCTCTATGAGGTCAAGAAAAATTTGATAACGAATATACGTCACGGAGACAGCACCCTGCTCCGCTTATATTTTTGTAACCTCGATGAGGTGAAGGAAAATATGATAACGAATATATCTCACGGCGACAGCATTCTGGCCCGCTTTAAAGGCCGCGCTTTCTTGTTCACTGTTTCGCCACTCGGGAAGTCAGCGTATATGTTCCTTCTTTTAAGTTGGCCACGATTATTGCAGGTAGTGTAAGGCGGCGTCAGTTAATGCAATTTTAGAAGCCTGTGATTTCTGGCGTGAAGGTCACAAATATTTAGATTTTTGGCACATTTTCAGCTGCCCATATAGAAAGATTAATCCCCCATAACGGGAAACTAGCGCGTTCCTGTAAGATGCAACGACCTTGAGCCATGAGGTGTCACAGTGAAGCTTTTATTTGCCAGCAGATTCTGTTTTCAGACCTTGCCGTCTCAATCCGACCCCAGTGTCGTGCGGCTCACGCATTGCATTGCTGTGCTGTGTCAGTGACGAGAGAAGGGAGGCATGACTGGATCAATAACTGCGGCCAAATTTCTCTTTTCTTAGTAGACTGTGCTTCCAGTCTGGGAACCATCGGTTGCCAAGAAGAGCACCACCTTTCCCAGACGGCCCACAGAAGAGACTACACACCCACCTCAACTTTTGCGCTTAAGACGCCTCCAAAACCATCATTTCGTGTCAAATCATGATATAACATCCAGATTCTAGCACTGTCATTGGCAAATCTTTAGAGTTCTGCCAGCAGCAGGCTATATAAGCAGAGAGTGGCCAAGCCTGTTTCGTTTTAGAAGCGGCTGCATTTAAACCAACTCCCGGGATGTCGACCGCCCGAAAGTCTTCTCTTCGGAGCGTCCCTTCTGCGAAGACATTAGGTGCTCGAGTACTTTCATAGCAGCTCCACTTCTCGTGCCATTCAGTGCCGTACCCTCGCCTGCAACCTCTGATATCTCCTGACCTGATGTGATGCGGAATATTAAGTCGGCCTTGGTAGCGCATCTTACGTCATCTCTCCGTCAGCTTTTAAATTTCCCCTGCTTACTAGGGTTTTCTCTCAACATATGTAAAAAATACATATTTAAAATAAAGCCTCTTTCGCTCTGTCCTACATTTAGGCTATCTTCACGCAATCTAGAGCGCTAATTTTTCCTACATCAAAATTAAAGCAAGTCCTCCAGTGAGGCCAAGGAAGCTGGGAAAAAGTATCGCTTCCTAGCGACGAAAAACACGCTGAGGCTGTCAGTTATTTTTCGTGCGACGCCCCTTCTCTGAACAGACCTAGAAAAATGGTATGGCATGCATGCTGAGAGACAAATTTGACGATCTCTAAAATTTTTCGTTATTAAGAATTTATGCTTCTTGTGCCCACTGCTCGCGCTCTCCGAAGTATAGTATACAAAAGATTTTCGCTCTGAGAAATAGTACCTAACTGGCGTACATCATGAAGTGTTTCGTTTCATTGTAATAGCTGTAAGAGGAATTTCTCCGGAGAAAACAACAGTGGCACAACTCTTGTAGTATGTCGCAGCAACAATTCTATTCGATCAGTTTTTTTTCGCCATATGTGGTTCAAACTCCTGGGCAAAAAGCCGCTCGATGCAGCTAGAGGAGGCCCAAAAGACCATAACAAGGTACAACAGTGCAAATACGTTAATTGAATACCATACGAGAAAAAAAAACGTTTCACAGGTTCAAACACGGATATATACGATATATAACACTTGGCTCTTTATTGAAATAATACTGGGGAAATGCTATCGGCAAGGTGTTCAGTATACATTAATAACACATGATAACAGACACTATTAGAAGTTTCAGTGGCAAGTTACGAACGTTATCAAATAGCACGTACATGAAAACACTCCACATCTGTATCACTGAAAGGAGAAGATAAAGTGGATCACCTTATCTAAGGAAATCACACAATAAAGCTCAATTTTAAGACAAGAAGAACATACAACAAAATCAACAGACCGCTTTCAAGAACTGACAGTTCGGCTTGTGTTGATTTTTCTTTTTTCCCTACCCCCTTCCTTTTCTCATTTTTTACCACGTGTTAAATCTGGCATTCAATATTTGAGCAATTAAAATATTCACCATTAAAGGTGAACACGGGGCTGGGTGTGGTGAAGTCGTTGTTGTCGCTTTGTCCAGAGGAAGAGCCACAAGTAACGGATACTTTGTTTTGCCTATCGTGTGCACATTGCGCTTATTGGCACTGGGCACTGGCTTTGTATCTATGGCATTCGTTTGGGCTGCCCAATGTGGTAGGATCGAACGTCGGCCGCAGAGGCCTCATTGGGATGGAGGTGAAGTGCTGACGGGCCCGTGTGACCAGAGGTGTCAGTGTGCGGTAAGGAACTCAGTGGATGCTCGGGGTTAATCAGAAGCCCTCGACTTGACCGCGTCCCTCGCAGGCCACATGCTGCTTCCGGGAGTTAAACCCACTCTACCATACCATACCATACCATACCATACCATACCATACCATACCATACCATACCATACCATACCATACCATACCATACCATACCATACCATACCATACCATACCATACCTTCTATTCCTTAGAGCCGCCACGGTGGCTCAGCGGGAAGGCACTCGGCTGCTGCCCCGAATGACGCGGGTTCGATTCCGGCCGCGGCGGTCGAATTTCGATGGATGCGAAATTCTAGAGGCTCGTGTACTGTGCGATGTAAGTGCACGTTAAAGAACCCCAGGTGGTAGAAATTTCCGGAGCCCTTCACTACGGCGTCCCTCATATCCTGAGTTGCTTTGGGACATTAAACCCCCATAAACCCAAGCCTTCTACTCTTTATTGAGAACGTTGGAATGCCGTGATGCTTCCCGCTTGATAGTGAATGTTTTTTGCACCACATTTGCTAATTTGACCTATAATCTATTTTTCTTCGTAGAAGCTTCCTCCATGACTTCGTGTTTCTCAGCAAGCCCATGGGGGTGAGTTACAAGTTTATGGTTCTTGACAGCTTCCAAAGCCCACAAAAAATACAAAAACTCAAGTTTCTCGGGGCAGTTAAACATAACACTTAACAAATGGAAGAATTTAGTTTGATTAAAATTAAGAAGCCAAGATTTAAACATAACACTTAACAAATGGAAGAATTTAGTTTGAATAAAATTAAGAAGCCAAGATTGATGACGGCTGTATTTCAATTCTTCGCTCTCATTCTAGCCTGCCCTTTTTTTTTGTTTCGAAATGGCAGCGTTTTCGATAGTTCGCGCAGACGGCTTGTTCTAGTGTTTAGCGAGAAAAGGACAGAAAATCAGAGATAATGGGAGACGAGCAAGGTCGTATATATATGAGATCGTAAAGCAAGCGACAAGAGGAGGGCCGCAATCAGCCCATCACAAGAGAAGAAAGAGGCTCATGGTTGGATAAAACATAACATAAGAAGCAGCAGTACCATTCATCGTAATGAGCCCTTCTGGTGATTTGTATGCGGCGAAAATCATTTTCTGAAACAAACCGAGCCAATAAACATGTATTACTGGAACGGTCCTACCTCAGTGCAAATGAATGCGAGCGCTTTCCTTCCCGAAGAAAGCAATCGCTGCCCATTGATCTCATGCGGCTGCCATTGCGAGTTCCCTGCCATCCTCAATGAGGTGGAACTACGCCGCAGCGATTCGGTAGTCCGGATAAACATTGCTATTATTTGGTGCATCATTATAACTTTATTTGTCTTGGTGATCTACTTATGTTTTGATAATATCTAAAGCGTGTTACTCCGTATTGGTTATTGCGGTATGGCGATTATCTTCCGTAAGTAAGAAAGCGTT
Organism: Amblyomma americanum; assembly: GCF_052857255.1. NCBI lineage: Eukaryota > Metazoa > Arthropoda > Arachnida > Ixodida > Ixodidae > Amblyomma > Amblyomma americanum. The sequence goes on from NC_135502.1 coordinate 84,230,114, forward strand.
ATCTCTATTTGGCACGACTGTACCAAACGAAAATGGCAAAATGAGTTGTTCATATTTGTATAATTTCCACCTCTTTGAGAGCAAACATTATATGTGTAGAAAAACAAAATTTGTGTTTTCCATTCTTTCTTAGGAATGATGCAGACGGCATTATAAATTTAGAAGCAAACTTGATCGTCGAAAACGTGCGACAATGCGGTAGCATCGTTTTGCGTCCGCGAAGGAGATTGCGATACGGCTTGGAGCTGCTCATATAAATACCTTTGCATTACTTGGTCAACAGTTCGACTCCCGTTTGATGGCTGACTCATGTTGGGACTTGCAACTATTTTCCACAACATCACGCATATTCGGTTGCACCCGAACCCGTACATGTGCGACAGTTTGGTTCGTTACAATCTTTGACTTGAAAAAACATCACTGGGCAAGCTGGTGCCTCATTCTAGGAGCACGCATATATTTAAGCGACGTTGTGTAATTTCTGAACGGCTAAAGCCTCGGGCATGGTTGGAGTCCTCTCATGACATTCAAATGCATCCTATTTCAAACCTATTCTTTTGATTAGTATTTGGTGAAGTTGTAAGTACTAGCACTATTATTGGTTGAAATGTCGTACTTTCCTGCCTTTGGTGACGTCACACCGCTTAGACCAATGGAGCTTTTCGTAACCTCAGTTTTTTGTGGCGTCGAATTTTCGCGTCGACGAGCCGTTTTAAGCATTCGCAGGAGATTATCACGTGACAGTCGAGAACGGTTTCTAAATACTTTGAAACTGAATTTCTTCAATCTGTTTTTCATTTCTCTACCGGCGGGCGAGCAGCGGCTGGGACCTCCCAAGTAGATTTGAAGTCGCATGAGATATACAAAAACTGCTTTATCAACTCTGCAATCCAGAGTTTGACGGAAATCAGTCTGGTCGGGTATGTTCATGGCGGAAATTCTTCAAGCGCCGACCAATCGTTTAAAAAATGACATTTTGACCCCGGCTTACGGAGGCTTTGTTCACGATAAAAGAAAGGAATGAAGGTAGACTTTAGCGGGTTCATGATATGACGTAAGATGCGCTCCAGGCGTATGAAACCCTACCGGAAATAATACCTATTGAAGTTCCAGAGCTCAGAAGACTTCTTTAGTTCTGTTTGTCGAACACCTACTTCCCGTTCCAGGAGAACATATTTAAACAGGTCCATGGTACGGCTATGAGAGCATCGATTTCTGTCACCGCGGCGAACTCATTATGTGGACTACTGTTTCCGCATAATAAAAAAATCGGCTCAGAGAACATTCCTTTTCACCTCAACAGCATAGAACTGGCCATACAGTTTAATACAAAGATGAAGTAGACGGTCCACTGCCTTTTTTGGACCTTCTAGTAAAACGCGATGGCCATGAAGTGTCATTCAGCGTATTCCGGAAGGACACACACACTGACATGTACTTCAACTTCACTTCCGTACACCCAGCCTGCCACAAGAAGTACGTGTTGTCCCCTCACTTCTCCTCTGGTCGGAAAACCTCTGCTCTACGCCGGAAGAGAAAGTGACAGATCTGGATACCGTTCACCTGTACCTGATCTCTTCGGGCTATCCCAGTTCCTTCATACGAAAATCCGAGAATCGCCTAGCTCACCCACTGCCACAGCAACCACAGCGAGAGAAGAAGAAAAGGGTTCTGATACCCTGCGTCCCCAGAGTAAGTGAAAGCTTATCTCGCATATTCCAATCGTACGAAGTCGACGTCACACATGTACCCACGTGGAAGCTCCGACACGCGATGGTTACAGTGAAAGACAAGATAAAGAAGGAGAAATTCTCCGTGCATTGTGTATAGGATTCTCTGCGCTGATTGTGAGCATGTCTATATTGGTGAAATAGGCGATTTGCGGAAAAGATTGCAGCACCACCACAACGATGTCAAGAACAAGCGAGTGGCAGCCGACGCGCTGGCAGATCATGCTGTCTCCGAGGGCCATGACCTCGACTGGGATGGCACGAGGATAACTGGAAACGAAAAGAGCAAGACGACCAGGATTTACCTGGAAAATTTTTATATTAAGGCGACGCCAAACACGCTTAATCGCAACGAAGGCAGTATATCTCCGCGATAAACCCGCTGCTTACGTCATATCATGAATCCTATATAACCTGCCTTCATTCCTTTCTTTCAATGTGAACAAGGCCTCCGTAAGCCGGGGCCGAAAAGTCATTTATTAAACGGTTGGTCGGCGCTTGAAGAATTCCCGCTTTTATCAACTCTTCAAGCTCATTTTAATTCGCGCTAGCATTTTGCAGCTTCCTGGCTCCTCAGGAGCGCAATGAGTGTGTGGATAAACAGCCGTTACACTTTACGATTTAACTGCCGCATCCTACTATTGAAGTTGGCGTCTCATATCAAAACTGAAACAACATTAAAAAAAAAGTTGAGTTATAAAGTATTTGGCTATGTTTTGTCTCAGTACTGTTAGCCATGGTAGGACGAGGCTGGGGACAGTACAATGGGAATAAAGAAGAATAAACATTCAGCGCACAAAGTAAAAATGAACAATGAGCGATACATGCAAGAATTCAAACCAAAGCTAGGCAAATGAAATACATGAAGAATTTCACGACAAAGTTTTCTATTCAAAACAAAAAATAAACTGACAAAAATGTGTCAATAATATAAGTGCTCATTAAAAAATTCAGTGGAAGCTGGTTTGACTTATTGTTCAAGAAAAAAACATAAAGATATTAGCTGTGGCTCCAGAGAACAAGTCGAGCTATCTTGGGCATCAATTTTAAATCTGACGGAAATGTAAGATATTGTAAGAAACTGCACTATAAATACTGATGAGAATGGTTTAAGCTTCCGATGCGTAGAAAAATCAGGATTTTATAGTGTGTCCTGGGCTCGCTGCGAGTCGTTTTCACTCTTCATAAACAACTTTCGGTTGAAAATTCGCTTCTCCAAAATTGCTTGTCATGAGTTAACGACTGGGCATAGCAATGTCTTGTTAACGGCGTGGCTAGAGGTTTGATATGTGGGTCCACACTCATCAATCGCTTGCAATTCTTCAGCAATAAAAGAATACTATGTCACAGAAGCTTTCTTCGAGTTCCATTAAAGTTGTTGGGAAATCTGTGGCGCTAAATTTAGAGAAACAAAAAAAAACTTAGTTTCGCTGAATCACCTCTAATGCATGGACATGCATTTTAGTGAATGGGCATTAAACTGCACAGACCTATTCTAGTTTAGGTGTAATGACTACAATTTGGCTTATTCGACATGGTGATCCATGTTTACTAATGCCTAGCCCAACATTTGGAAGAAAAAAAAAACAGCGCAAAATCTGGTGAAACTGCGTCGCCAAGCGTTACTTAGCGTCGAAGATGTCCTACGCCACAGCCACAAAGACTACTTGGTCCGTCATCTCGTCCGGAGCTAGCCCGCTGTGCCACATCGAGGGGAGAGTGGCAGGAGTAATCTGGATGCGTAATTATTTGCGACTCGGGGCGATTGGCCCAATTTAATTCGCCTAACTCATCGAAATTATGAGATCACTGCGGCACTCGCGTCGGAGAAATGCGTAAGCCGTGACAATGGCGCCTCCTCGCCCCTCTGCCCCTGCGTCCACAATTCCGGTTTTTCAAATTTGGCGCCACTTTTGCTCCGGCACCGCCCACTTTTTGGACATTTTTGGCTGCTGTTAATTACTAATTAACCCACATTAACCATTTTCTCACTAGCACATCCTTGCACTCTCGCACAGGGTTTCGTAAAAATGATCCCAATTTAAACACTTCGAAGCATCTATAAGAATTTAAAGGCCAGAATGAGGCCCTCGAATTCCGAGCGCTGTAGTGCCATCGTGCATAACCCGAAACAATATCGAGCATTTTCGCTTTACTGCCGTTAGCTTTCTTTATTGAAAGCAAGAAATTTACAGTGCAAAAATTTTCACTCCATGTTGGCCTGTATAGCAGCCACTTGAAAGGAGCATCTGAAGTACTCAGAACATTTCGCGTCACTGTGTATCGAAAGCTCGAGGAAGGAGTCGATTCATTCAGTAAGCTTTCTTGCACCTCAGCACAAAAGATAACAGAAAGCCTGCTGAATACGGTCGCCTATTTGGAGGGCATAACAGCGATATCTATTTAAAGGACGAAAAAGTACAATATGCCCTCTGTTTTTACGGTCTTCACGCCACTGCTCATTGATGCCCAGAGAACCACAGCGGTGAAAGTGGAGGCGCATAATTCAGACTTATTTTCTGCACATTTTTCGCCCACCTGTATGCAAATCTGCGCAGCTCTCTACTTGAGATTAGGTGCTACACTTCATACACCCTATTACATTTGGGCGTTTATCATTTTCCAGACAGACGATGCTTGGGCAGAACAAAGAGTTCTCTTTCGCCCGCCGTCGCCCGTCATCGTGCGCTGTGGTGGCATTCGCCCCGATTCCGACAGCTGGTGAGTGAAAGCTGGACGTCTTTCTCTTCAAAAATTTCCCGCAGAACAATCCACAGCTCGCCTAAAGGGCAGTGTAAATTGCTTGAGTTTCCTCTGGACGAAGTGGAGGCAGTGCACATGAGTCGTAGAGGCGGAAGTTTCGTGCGTACACGCATCCTATTCATGTTTCTCGCGGACAGTGTGAAAACTTGAAAAGGGGGCCCGGAGCAAGTGCTGCCATCCATACCAAATACGATCATATAGAGGCATTATTCTTCAAACATGTGCTTTGTTAATCATCAGTGACATTCTCTTTCTTCCTGCGCGTTGGGAGTGCAGCGCGCCTTCCAGCCTGCTGCGATCTAAACCGATTTCGCGCTGAGTTGATGAAAACGCTTGATTTGTGGCGATGCTGCAAAATAAGCCCAAATAAGCCCAGTGGCGTGGCCGACGCAGGCAATCTATCGCGGGCAGCACGTATCACAGCACCGCCCACCAATGTAGCGGGCGCGACGCGACGGCGAGGAGGCAGCGCGCGGCCGCGTGCTGGTGGAAACAGACGTCCCCTCCCCTAAGCACCCTCCTCCGCTCATGTAGTGGTGAACGACTGCACGCACCACTGTGGCGCCATCTATGAGCGGGTGGCGCGTTCGCTCGGCACAACCGATCTCGACGTGATCGCCGCATTCCTCCAATCCCTCTTCTTACGCTTGGTTACGCCTACAACGCCGACGCGGCCAAACCCACGAACGAGTGCCTAAGAGTTGCGCTCTAAACGTAACGCATTTTAAATGCGGCAGACGGTCGATGTAAATGCAAGTGGAAATTTACTTGCAAGAGCTAGGTTGAGGCGTTATCGTTGCGCTGTCAGGCTAGAATGAACGAGAACTGCCGCTCAAACGTTGCTGTAGCCAGTACATACTTTTTCGTGATATCCACCAGCGGTATCGGGTCAGTGCCCTACACGCACTTGATAAACCTGCTTAGATCGATAACGAGATGGGGGGGGGGGGGGGGAGGCAGGGAAGTTAACCAGAAAGGCTTCCGGTTGGCTACCTTTCACTGGGGAAGGGAATGAGGGGATAAACCTACTTAACCAACTAACGTATCCAAGCGGGTGGTGATAGAGATGAAACCATGCTCAGTTAGCTTACAGCGGCGAGGAGGTGGTGTTGCTCGTGTTTCTGAGGCACGTATACAAAATGAAATAGGACCGGAGGCCTGCCTGATTCGATACAAAAAAGTACTTTGACCCCTCCCGAAAAACAAATCCTGGCTATGTATGTACCTGTCTTACCTGTCTCATATCGCACAACTGCGCTGTTTGTCACATAGTAGCCTCATCACGCCATGTCCGTGGCTACCCTGCACAGTTTTTTTTTTTAGTTTTGACTGAGTGTAAAAAGTACCAGTCACCTGGCTTTGCCGTGTACACTAAGGACACCCACCTATTTTGGTTAATACCTAATTTATAAAACTGAATTCGGCCTATTATTATCGCTTTTTTTTCGGTTTAAAAAATATTGACTAACCCTCTTAATTTCTTTTCATTCTTCTCTTTAGGAAATAGCTTGTGTAACAGGCTGAACAAGTTTGGCTTAGTTTTCCGCCTTCCTAGTGAATAAAGAAGCCATTAGCACACTGAAAAGACTCTTGTCAGGCCTGTTCTATAACCACAGATTGAAGCAGGCGAAACGAAAGCTTTCGTAACCCTCTTCGTTCACGCAAACTTAATTATCTTCCCCTGAGATCAGCAGCAGAGATGTTGCGAAACGCCGCGAAAACGTTTGGCAATTTTGGGGAATCGAATTGCAGAATCGTTTTCAGAAAATTATTAGCAAACTGTTTACGTACCTCATTTGTCTCGTTTCAGCGTGGCCGAAACACTCTTCTAAAGCAAACTGAAAAGGAGACTAATTAATTACGCACAAGGGTTGCAGTAATGTGCGCTGAAAGAAACTCAGCGATGCGCAGTTATTGCCCTGGGCCGTGCTCCTAGGATGTTTCTGATAAACAATATCATGAAATCGAGGCCTCGGCGCCTGGAATATATTCGTAAGAAAGAGAACGCATGAATTAAATAGAATAGTTGTAAGCCTGGATCTATATGCATTGAAACCGGCTAATGTAGGTTAGAAACACCCCCTCCCCCCCCCCCCCCCCCGGCCCATTTTTCCTTAGCCCATTGTGCGTTTGTCTGGGTAGGTTAAAAATACCATGAGTGCTGTGTTTTTTTATCTGTTTTTAAAGTTGCCATTATACACCAACCTCCTGAGCTCACTTGACATGAAAAACTAACTACTCCGATCAGCCAAATAGCGGAATAGCGTAGGGTTTAATGAAAACAGTACACAGGGGGTGAAATTTTGTAACGCATACATAGTGGGAGGAAAACCTCACGTAGAGGAAATGAGGAAAAAGAAAGCACTGAGCAGGAGAGAAGAAGATGGGGAGGAGCAGCTGCGAAAACCAGGCGTAGGGAAATCTCGTAACCCGGGCATGAAGGAAAAAGGGCTAACGCGTATCGCCTGCCATGTCCACTGCGGGTAGAATTCCACCGATTTGTATTTAGGCAACGGCTTGGGTCAAGCATTCTCTGCTGAGGTGACCCCCGGTTCCAGAACTCTGTTCACGCACCGGAAATCACTCAAGGAATATTGCTCACTCTGAGCATCGAGAAGGGGTGCAGACGTGAGCGAATAGCCGATAGGTGCACTGCGTCGGCATCCACCAGCTCGGAGCTCAGAAGGCTGCAAACACGAAGCAGAGAGAAGAATGGTCCCGAATCTCTGGTGGGAGATGCCTGAGGATACTGATCGTGAACATACGGGAGAAATACATTGATTCAGACCGCGCAGTGAGCTTCAGGAAGACGAGGAAGACAGTGGAAATGCTTGCGGAGAGATAGGGCATATGCCTTACGGGCTTTAGTCGGGATTCAGTGCGAGTATAACACAAACTGAGTTACACCGCGTGGCGCTTCCTCGGCTGGCCCTGCCAGATAATTATCCACTGGAACACACTGCCGCATATTCTAGAAAACCAAGAAAGTCTGAAAGGAAGGCGTGAAAATTGCACATGAACTGCACAAACTTTTCAGTACATTTTTTAAGAACTGTTCCCACGATTTTACTTTCGTTAGACTCTGTTAGAGTAAATTTCCGAGAAAATCTGTATATGAGCGCTGCGATTGCATATAGGTTCGTTCACGTATTCTAAAGTTGATGAAAGCACCATTACGACTGATCATATCACGATCACTTGCAGTTGATGTCGATTGACCTCACGACTCAAAGAATAATTTATAAAATAGGTGTGGTTTTGAAGGAAAAAAATGATTTTGATCTGAATAGCAGGCGTGTCGCATTGGTTGAGAAAGCAACCAATTGTTACAGCGGTTATGTCACGCGGTAGCAGGTCGTAAGCTGTGTTCCTTGAAAGAGGAAGTTCATAAATGTCCTCTTAAAAGGCTGAAACTTTTTCGAAAGCAGGAAGGTCAAGCGGACTGCGTTTATGTAGTTTTGTGGAGCTGCTGTTCTAATCGTGAATATCCTTCACGATTAGTGACTCTTGAATATCCTTCACGATTAGTGACTCTTGAAGGGGAAGAGAATTTATTACGAGAAATTGAATGAGAATTATGAGATTTTAGCGTTGGCGGTGCGTAACGAGACACAGAGCAATCCTAAGAAGCAAACTGATTGAGCTCCCAGCTGAAAGCATCCTGCAGGATGCAGGATGCTCGCCAAGAGGCATAATCAATAGAGGACCTCTGAGCAAAAGAACCTGCACTCACACCTCTACTACAGATTGCACATCTTTTATTACAATCTAAATGCCTTGGAGCTGTCTTTAAAAAACTTTTACACCTCACTCTGGGTCAAAGTGCACAAATAATTGAATACTAAAAAAAAATAACACAAAGGCATAAATAGCGTTCGGAACATAAATTGCACGAGGGCTCTTTCAGGCCTCATCCTGAGTGTCCGGCGGTGGTCTGGGTGGTTTTCTTTGCGGTCGAACGAAAAAATAAATGGGAAGGCAAGGAACCAACTACAAGTACAGCCAAGAAGAAAGGAATCATAAGGACGACAGCCACCACAGATGCATCCCAGCTGCGCCACAGAGTCCAAATCCCATCGCATTTCGTCCCGCAAGCCTTTAAGCCACGCGCATATTCTCCCACTCAAAGCATACCAGCTGCCCCGGTCTCAGTGAGGGCAGAGCAGTAGCCTCTCCTCTCTTCAGCAGCCGTCAGAAGTCTCGGTTCACATATGCAGACGCCAGGCCGCTGCTAGGATCGCATCACGCATGCACCCCGAATGCACCCACACCCACGTGAAAAGCCAGTAACAAAATGGCATGCAGGCCTGCCAACAAAAATGCCTTAAGAAAATATATCAGAAAGCGAATGACCAGGAAAACTGAAATGGGCATCCCGGGATCGTGGGACTACGCAGACTATTCGGATTTCATGAGCGAGGGGGTCCACACATGTATCTTATTTTATTTGTTTTATCTTTTTTCTCCCTTCCTCGCCTTCGCGCCACATACGTTCACCACAATTTTTTTCTGCCAAATTGTAACAAGGTGGCTTTGCTCTTCCGTTTCCAAAGAACTCCCAGTCGTTTCAGAATGGTCACAAAACGGTGGCCAAATATTCGGCTTTCTCAGTCTCCACAAGTACGTTATTGTGATGAATGAACTAGAAATACGAGAACCGAACAAAAAATCGCGATGACTAATTCAAGATACTGCAGTTGTGAACACTGTAACACTGTGTGAGGACTCAAGATAAGCCTCATTAATTATTAATTTATTTTTTATTTACAGATGCTGGCCCCTGAGGGGGCGGTGGTATGATTGGGGAACAATTGTTGACAAAAATGCACGTTCACATGAGTTTAAAAACCCTCTTTCACACTACCCCAAAAAAAGATGCATTCAGCTGCGTACAGTACTTGTAAGCACGTCTTTGGATAGTTCAAGGTTCTCTTTAATATGCAAACATAGAAACATTGCTGAAGAATAGGGTGATATATGAGGAATCCAAAAGTTCTTGCGGCAAACAGTTTCATTCCCGAATTGCATATGGGAAAAATGAATAACGAAAAGTGTCTATCTGGAACCTGTACTTCTCTAGGTGTTTCTTGTGTTTGTACTTGGTAGCTCTGGTGTCTGATTGCTCTGGTACCTGAAAGAGACAGGTACTTGATACTGTCAATTTTGAGTGAATTGTCGTAGAGCTGATAAAGAAGTTTTAAACTTAGAAACTTGGCCTTCTTGCTAATTGCGGGTAAACCAGCCATTGCCAGCAGTTTTTAAGGCGAAGTGCAGCTATCGTATTTGTTGTAGACAAATCTGACTGCTTTGCACTGAATACCTTTCAAGTTAGTTAAACTGTCTTTTCATATGAGAACAACCATACTAACCGATACTAGATCACCGGTCCGACTAGTGAGGTGTATGCAAGGAGTTTTGGGTCAGGTGAGTAGACCTTAAGCGTCCGTTTCAAAAATAGATGGCAGGTAGGCCTTTGCTAGTAACGTACGAGACATACTGCTCCAATTTTTGGTTTTCAGTGATAAGCATTTCATGATATTTAAATTAATTACTCATCTGAGCTTTGGAGTTAGGAAAGTAAAATAGTGGAAAGAAAAACGGTGTTTTTTGTAAACAGAATAAAAGAAGCTATGAAGATAGAGAGAGTAAAACAACCTACTTTTTCTCTCAGAAACAGTGACTACTACGACTACGAATACATTCATTTACACTCTCAAGTTTTAATGTACGGAGCGTAGCTAAGGGTTTCTTCCGGCATACAGCCAGTGACAAAATGTCACCCGGCTGTCCAATATTGCCTAGAAAGCGTGGTGCGACAACGAGGCATGATTATTTGCTTCCCAAAGCGCAGGCGCTGCGTGCTATCTCTCGTGCACGCTACAAAACAGACCCGTACTCTCTCTGGGGACCTTTGGTTGCACTGCTTAAATTTTATCAGCCCTTAGCGGCACCACTGCTCTCGCGGAATCGTATAAATGGCGCTCTGTACCGCGCCAGCAAAGCACATTCCGCGAGATACCCTGAAGCCATCGGCCCGCGTTGAAGAGCGAAGCAACGAAAAGAAAATACAGGCGAGAGGTGCAAAGCACAATGACTTCCATTACTTGGGGGGTCTGCTTGCTTCCGTGCTTTGTTCCTACACTCCCCTGATGCGTATGCGTATACTTTCTTGTAGTTTTTTAAGCGCTTTTGCGAGATGTCAGTTGACCCAGGAAGCGAATAAGACACGAAACAAACGAAAAACCAAGCTAACGTTGAAGCGAGCAGCAAAATGTAATGAGAATAAAACAAGGAAAGCGAACCCGTTTTTTTTTTCGACATCCTTTACTTGGGCCGCCTCTACAGCGGAGACGCCATCAGAAGAATTCATCAAAAAAGAAGCGCAACACAGCGGTGAATTCGCCACTTTGCTCGCAAAGCAGCGAGTAGTAAGAAAAACGCACCACATAAAAAAAAGATGTCTGGGGCGGTTGGGTGCTGAATAACCCCTGACGCAGAGCCACCTCACGTCACCCGTCCCGACCCCAGCCAGCCTGTACGGAGCGCTAAAGCGCAGTGAGGGAATTGCTGCCGGGAAGAGCAGCTTGGGTGCACTCACGAGACATCCGACGAGCGGCGCGGGGTGCTTCCCCACCCGTCAAAAGCTGCACCGTGAATTACTGGAAGCCCAACCCAGTTGGGGGCTCATGCGATGGCGTCATAACATCTAGCTATCCCAGGCGAGCCTGCTTCACCACCCACCTGACAGGCCTCCACTGGCGCTGCCTCAAGCAGCACAGCACCCTGCACATTATGCACGTATTGTATATTAGAGGCCGCCTTCTTTCAACTCTCTACAAGGCCTGTTCTTTGTATTTTGAATTTCAAGCCATCGAAGCATATACGCTTCCATCAGCTGTTCCTTCTGATTTTCTAATCTAATCCTGAAAACAGTGAAGATGAAATGTGCGCCATCTTTGAGGCTGTCGGTTCTCCGCTTTTCTGCAGCCGTGTTTTTTTACCGTTATTTAACAAGCCGTTACATACATCGAAACACTACGTTCTTCTTCTAAAGTGTCAATTACGCTGTTCTCTTCTTTTTCCACCTGGCTCTCTTACTTTTGGACCGAGAGAGTTGTTCAAGAAGCCACGCCATCGTGTCAAGGCCTGATTTACTAAGCTTGGAGCACGTTGCCGTTCCCGGCCGGCGAACACTTGTTTTATGGAATGAAACGAAATCCCCCCAAACCTTTCAATTTGTCTTCCTGGGGTGGTGCTAGCAATGACAGAAAGAGGGTACAGTGGTTATGTGGCACGCTTACTGCATGAATTGCATCCTTCCCTCTTCCATTAGACAGAAAAGTGCCACCATTTGCAGGAAAGGCTCCCGCTGAAATCAAAATCTTCACAAAGGCAACAAGAAAAGCGTTATAATTTTAGGCAGAAGAACGAAGTTTCAGTTGCAACGGATAAGAAAGTCTTTTTTCGCCTCCATGCGCTAATTCTCTTGATGTGAGCCGACATGGTATTTCTGTAATGGCCTATCATAAGAGATAGCAAGCAGCGGTGGATGCCAGGTATCATTTCAGCGCAATATGAAATCTGGAATAAACTCCCGAGAATTGCGGAAAGCATCCCATAGAAGTTGAATGGTACAAACAAGTCGTAAACAACAGGGCTGAAAACGTATTCGACCGCCCACGGCTTCCGCGGTGGCTCAGGGGTTATGGTGCTCGGCGGCTGACCCGAAACACGCGGCTTAGATCCCGGCAGCGGCGGTCCCATTTCAATAGAGGCAAACTCCTCGAGGCCCATGCGCTGTGCAATGTCTGTGCACATTAAAGAAGCGCCGCTCGTTGAAATTATCCGCAGCTATTCACTACGGCGTCCCTCGAAGGCTGAGTCGCTTTGTGACTTTAATCCCCATGAAACCAATCATTTCGGCGTCACGAATATTCGACTCTTATGAAAACATTAGAGACCATGACGCCTCTGGGTCACATGCTAGATTCCTCAGGGAACGGTTGTCGTATAACGCATCCGATGTGGCAACAGTCCCCGACCAAAGTTTTGCGAAGCGTCGGTTCATTCGAATCGCATACCTCGGACCGGAAAGCTGCAACCCAAACGGCATTTCCTCGCTCGATGACGGAATCTCCAGAGGAGAAACGCCTCCTATCTCAATCTCACACATTCACTTCCGTGCTCGGCTGGAAAACGATCCAGGCCAGAAATTCGGCTTCCTTCGAAGCCACCTTTACCCATGTGCACCGATATCTGCTCTTCCTCCTGAATCACTGCGTGAATGTTCTGGGCGGTATTCAAGGTATGCAGAAGAGGAAGGGGATTGAAGGAGGAAGGCAAGTGAGAGGAATAGAGAGAGAGACCAGGAAGAAATCTGACGCAAAATCGATGCGAAAACAAGCGCCTTAGTATATGGGGTGCCACCGGCGCTTAAATGGAAAGCGAATGATAAGCGAACACCCACCTGGGAAAAGGCAAAAGCACCGCTCGAGCGTGCGACAACGCCTGTCGTGATAATTAAATTTTGAGGAGTCTTCGGATGCGCCTAGAGAGAAAGCGCTTGAAAATGTGTCTTGCCTGAGTGTGACCACCCCTCCCTTCTGGCGCACGTTCGCGGCCACCTAGGTGCATGCGAAATTTAGGATATCAGGAGAAGACTGCGAACAGCACGTGCTACCTTGGCTAGGCATGTAGGTCGCGCGATGGGATAGGAAGAAATAGAGAGCAATCGAAAACAACCCGGTACCTTGGACTGAACACAGCTATCTTCGGCAAACGCGTCGCGGGAAAATTTGCATTTGAAATGTGGATGAATTTGCTTTTTTTATTTCTTTTTTCTTCTTGACCTAATATTGGCATCGGATTGTCAGCGAAAACGAACTTTCACGCGTGGGAGGAATTGCATTTTCGGGGCCTGCGGTGGCTCTAGAAAACTGAAACTACAAGAAGGAAGCAAAAAAGAAGGAAGAAAGGGAAGACATCGCTACATGATAGAAGACGAATAAAAAAGCGAGTCGGCTTCCGTACACAAAGAATTTGTATTTTGTTTTTCTTGTCTGTTTCTTTTAGACAGCAACAAGTCTCCCTATAGAGACTATGAAGTGTGGAATCGCTTGAACGGAAAGCTCCCAGAGAACCATGCGCCGAATGCCGGCGTCAGCTTTGAGTTTTCCCAGTTCTCTTTCAAGAAAAACTGGGGATGCTGACTTATTTCGGTAACTGTCACCGCAATCATCAATTCGGAGTGAAAGAGTTCAGGCTTCGTTGACTCACTGAGAACCGGAATGCGCAGCTATTGAATTCTGCGCGTTCTCCGCGAATGCAGTTTATGGGCAGCCAATAATATAATGTATGCTGCGGGAACAACCAGCATTTGTTGATCCAAACCAGAAGTTCAAAACTCAGTTATACCTCTTCCTAGTTCTAACGGACATGAAAACCCTTTAGAGTGGACATCCACTGTTTTCGTATTCCTGTTTACCACTCGATCCCGTCTCCCTACCTTAAAGAAAACATTGTCATAACAAACACGTTCAGACCTCGCCAGTCGTATACAAAAGCCCGGAAGTGCCCTTGGCTAGCCTGTCGACGGCCCAAAGACGCTGCTGGACAGTTCTAAACAGAAATAAATAAGTCATTAGGCACAGACAATTGCACTAGGCACGACGAAAGGCAATGTCTGAATACAATTAGTCACGGAAAACAATTTTCACTCAATTTATTGCGCTTTAATTCATTTAGTGACAGATGAGCAATGTGAAAATTACTCAACGGCCGGGGCGTTCCAATTTGCATTAAATCTCGTTCGATATTTCAACCTCACAGCATGCCAATTTTCGTGCCTTCGAGCAAAACTTCAAGCTGGGCTTGTTGGTTCATAACGTTTTGCAAGATCTTTTGCAGTGTAACAGGACGACACAGAGGACAAAGCGACACAGAGGACACAAAGGACAGTAGCGTTGTCCGGTATCTTCGCTGTGTCTTCTCGTTGTGCGCCAAAGGTTCATAGAAAATAAGCATTGAGAGATTGTTTTTTTTAATCACTGGCAGTACTAACAGCGCCCAACATGTCTAGCTATCCTTATAATTATTCTCAATTCTGAATCCTCACAAAGTGCTCCTCAAACTGGTTCGGTGAGCTTGAGAGCGAATATGAAAAAATCGATCCTCAGACTGCTATGCATATCAAAGAGCAATAGAATTTCAGATGTGCCCTGTTAACCGGACCTCCCTTATATAGACGAGTCGTAATATGGACGAATTTTCTTGCGACTAAAGTATGTCATTTTATTAACGTCATATTAATATGAGAACTCGCTGTCCGAACAATAGGCAGGGGGAAGATGCACATGCCTGATTGGGGCGAATGTATTCCTCTCGATATTATGCACAGTGATGGAAACAGAATCACGAAAGCCACAACATGAATTTTTCTTTTCTGCATTTCGAGAGGAGTGCACCAGTGAAATGGAGTTTGAAAGTGCATATGTCCAAGTGATGGGCTTTTTATTTGTGTGGTTTCACCTTTCTCAGTGCCAAGGTGCCCTTTGGACGCGGATTTGCCGTACTGCCTGAAGGACTTAAAAAAAAATGAAGTTAAATCCCCGAAATGCAGAAGGTTTATCGGTAGACTACTTTACTGGCACAGTGGTTAAGCAATGCGCCACTGCCCTGCGATGGCAGGTGCTCCCAGCGGTGGGCTCTGTGCGCCCCACGTTGCTTTTCCCGAGCGACCAAACGATACTTTAATCGCCACCTGCCACACTGGTCCTTTGGTCTCTATTCGGTGGGCAGGGTGTAAGGATACCGCATGGTCACGTGACTTAAGTAGCCCACTTGCCTCCTAGGTCGCTCTCTCGAAACCACCTACCAGAGCCATGCTCGCGATTTTTCGCCCACAACGCCAACGCCGAGAACGCCAAAACCGCATTTTCTGGTGAACTAAGCCTTTAACGTTATCGCATAACAAAAACCCACGCTGCGGCCTGTGCTACGTTGAAAACCGCGTTCAGCAGCTTTCAACTGACTTAGTTAACTTATGTATTTACGGTTGGCAGAATCTGAGAAGTCTGAATAGGATACCCCTCCTAACACGATGAGGCACCATCATGCGTTCTGTGGCCCACGTTCTTTTCAAAATAATATTAATCAGCATAATGCAGCCGAAGGTGCAGAAATTTTTGTATAATTTTCACTTCAATCTACGGCACTCAGTACTGAAGGACATATCAATAATTAAGTCTTTTTACTCGCTTTGCTGTGCATCACGATTCGTTTCTACAGATGACTGGCATTGTTAACGTTTGGGCTCGTGAAACAAGTGCCTTTAATTACGAAGTCCGCCCTTGTAACTTCAGCAATCGGAAGTAGCATCAATTATTTATCGCAAGCCCTTATTCCGCGGTGCCATCAATGCATCAATCTCGTTGGTCTCCTCTGTTCTATCCTCGTGACTCAACCACTCGAGTCTTCTCTACAGAGAGCGCTCGCTGTACGTCTCCCTGGAAGAGTAAACAAGCGCAAATGGCTGTCGTGATTGCGTTAGCGTCATTTCCAGTTGTTGCGGCATATAACCAGCAGCTGCACGGAGGAGGCATTGAGAGTCCTTGGCCCAGATGTGAGGCCCGTGCTAAGTTTTCATTTTTACTTTTCCTACAGTTTCATGCCTCATTAGGAGCAGCAGCCTAGGGGACGTAATACGTTCTACTGGTCTAAACCAGCAAACCAAACCAGAGACGTTAAGAGACTCTTCTGCGTCCGCGCCGGGCACTATGCCAGCTACAAGGCATTTCCGCTTTTAGTAAGCGAGCATCAGCTCGCTTTGTTGCGTGCTCAAAGTATCGCGCTTGCTTTGATTGTACGCTGAAAAATTACAGAAAAGGAAATTATGAGGACCTTGATAAATTTAGTGCCTATAGAGGACGATAGAAGAGGGAAGTGGGGATGTGGTTGTCGAGCTCAGTCCCTTTCTCTAATTTCGAGGTCCGCGAGGCATCAATTAACGATACGAAACCGACAGATGACAAAAGACCGAAATAGTCGCAAAGCGCTCTTGTGCCTTCGCTTCATTCCCCAAGTGGCGAATGTAGGCTACTTCTATGGAGTTTCCCAAAGTTTTCGACACTTGCTGCGGCCTGTAAGACTTTCATATTTCTATTTTGGAGCATTTTTTTGTTTGATTATATTTGAACTGTCTTGACTATTCTCTATCAGGCGAGTTCGCACAAACATAAAAAAGGCTAAAAAAAGAACAGAGGAAGGTTAACAAAATTCCAGAATCCAAAAGAAAAATTTAGTCTTTGTCAAATATTCTGCATTGTACAGTGGCATCGGCAAAGGCCACCGTAATAAGTTAGTCCTAGGGAGACCAGAAAGTCTTATGAAAGAACAATGCAGCTTTTTATGGCATATTCACGGCTTCTGTACTCGCTGTCTTCGGCATGAAACCAAATTGCCGTTTTAGAACATTTCAGGCATTCTAGCGAAGCAAGAGCAAATTTGTGCAAACACACAGTTGCCGTTACGCTAAAGCGTTACTTATTAAGTTAATTTGAGTTTTCTGAATCATGCAGGCTGAGTAAATATCAAGACGAAAGAAATAAGCGTACAGGCATATCACACAGCACTATGTCATGCTTTCCCCTTTTCAACTTTGTCTTTTATCTTTTGATTGCTTGTTTTATGACTTAAAACCTCAAGCTCAATCCTCTGCAGAAGTGATGAGCTTAGGAGATCACATAAGCTCATCCACTTAAAGAAAACTGCAAATTTGAGTGTACTGCTTGTGGCAATAAACCAAATCGCTTCCCCTGACAAGAAAAAAAAAGCCTTTTCTTTGGATCAATGCTAAAATCTCGGGGCTACGTATAGTGCAGAAACGGTTTAGTTTTTGTACAATTGATTCAAGTACAAGTGACATAAATAAATGCGCCGAATATAACCAACCCCTATATATAGCCTTCATTGGTTACGAGAAAGCATTTGACTCATGGCAAATTTCAGCAGTCATGCAGGCATTTCATAATCAGGGTGTAGAAGAGTCTTATGGAAAAATACTGAAAGATATCTATTAGATAACGATGGCACAGCTATCATGGTCCTGCTAAAATTCAGCAATAAAATTCGATTAAACAAAGTTGTCAGGCAGGTAGTCCTGATCTCGCCAGTTCTATTCACCGCCTGTTTACAGGACGTGTACCGATGCTTCGATTGGTAACAGTTGAGGATAAGAGTAAATGGAGAATACCTAAATAATCTGCGATTCGCTGATGACATTGCCTGGCTGAGTCACTCAGGAGGTGAACTGCAAATCATGATCAATGAGTTAGACAGGCAGAGCAGAACTGTGGGTCTAAAATTAACATGCAGAAAACCACGCTAATCTTCAACAGTCTCACAAGTGAACAGCAGTTCACAAGTGGTAGCTAGGTGCTGCAAGTGGTAATAAAATATATCTACTTAGGGCAGATAGTAGCCGCTGACCCGGATATTGAGAGGAACATAATTAGCGGAATAGAACCGGGTGGAGCGCATATGGCAGTCTCTCTCAGATCAGGAATGGCAGTTTAGCAATATCCGTCAAAGATAAATGTATACAACAGGTTTATCTTACCGGTACTCACCTACGGGGCAGGAACGGGGGGGGGGGGGGAGCTAACGAAAATGGTTCAGCTTAAGTTAAGGACAACGAAGCGAGATATAGAAAGAAAACTGTTATGCATAACGACCGGAAACGGGCAGAGTGGTTGAGGAATCAAACGCGTATTAATGAGATCCTTGTCGAAATCAAGGGGAATAATTGGGCTTGGGCAATGCACGTAATGCGAAGGCAAGATAACCGCTAGTCCTTAAGGCTAACAGAGTGGATTCCAAGATAAGAGAAGCGTAGCAGGGGGCGGATGTGATTAACAAGTTTGCGGGGATATGGTGGCCGCAGCTGGCAACGGACAAGGTTAATTGGAGAGACATGGGAGAGGCCCTTACTCTGCTGTGGGAGTAGTCAGGAATATGACGATGATGATATGATACACTGGTGAGTAGACCTGCCGCGGTGGTTAAGAGGAATTGGCGTTTAGCTACTAATCCCAAGTTTGGCGGAGTAGAATCACAGGCCAGGTAGCCGGAAGTTCAAAAATACCCGTGTACTGTGCGATGTAAGCACATGGGGAAGGCGCGCAGGTGTTGTAAATTAATTTAGAACCTTCCACTACTTCAACGTGCTTCATAGCGTGTGCCGCTTCTGGATGTTTAACACCACCTAGCACTACTTTGGTGAGCGGATTTGGGCAGTGATCGGAGGTAAATAATTCGAAACGGTTTAGAATATTCGTTCATTACATCAGCTACGGTTAAAGGGAAGTATTTTTTTTCCTCTCACAGGCACAGGT
The DNA here is from genome assembly GCF_052857255.1 of Amblyomma americanum. Taxonomy (NCBI): domain Eukaryota; kingdom Metazoa; phylum Arthropoda; class Arachnida; order Ixodida; family Ixodidae; genus Amblyomma; species Amblyomma americanum. The sequence goes on from NC_135502.1 coordinate 84,248,997, forward strand.
AGAGGCATATTTTAGACTAAATCTAGGAGCGTCTCTAGGGCCGCACTTGTAAAAGAGATAAGCGTCTAGAAATGCGCTTATTTATTGCCTTAGACTGGTACGGAGTAAATTCAAAGATGGTTCTTTGTGTTTCTTCGGAGGGCCCAGAGGACCTCTCCAAACGTAAATTCGATGGTGTTGAAGGAGAAGACGATGATTGATGCCAGATGATGAAGACAAAGAGAAAATATATTTACAAGATTTACATTGGCGAACTGCGTTACAAGTTGAGTCGCACAGACAGTCGAACTGTAACTTAAAATAAGAGATCTCACAGAGAGAAACTCGACAAGACTTTACTCATCGACCCGAGGTTAGAGTCTAGGTCTGTAGAATTACGTGCCACTGCATGGAGCCTCTAGCTCAACTAGACAAGACTGCCCTCCAATAATTTTACATGCAATTTTAAAGCTTTTTTTAAACAAAGAAGTTAGGGCGGGCATATTTCGAGGCCCGCCCTAACCTGCTATAACCAATGGAGGTAGTAGCCACAGCCCCTGAAGGTTGGACCCAACTTCGAGACTTCGAGCCCAGGGCTTGGTTAAAAAAAATAAACACATACAGAAAACATTCTGAAAATCCTCTCCCGGGGGGGGGGGGGGGAGGGGAGTTCTCGCCCTTATTGCTTGATGCTTTCCCCTTCCCTGCCGCGCCCGCGCGTCGCCTCTCGAAGGATGAAAAGTTGTTTTTCAGCTAATTGGCGGCACCACTGATCCATAGGCTCGCCGCAGGAATGTCAGACGGCGGAGAACCGCGACGCTTCGGTGCCATCGAGAATGCAAAAAAAAAGAAAAGAAAAAAGGGGCCCATCGCGGAATGCGAGGTGGTCCGCATTCTGCCGCTGTGGGAATGCTGCCTAAGACCAAGCGGCACCACGTGCTCGTTATGTGCGCCTCGCATGGTTTCCTGGTGCGCTTAACAAAGCCAGGAGTCTTCGGCCGTCACAGCGGTGCTGTCAAGCAGCCAGTGCCTCCGACGCCTTTGCCACTGCTTGCGGTGGGGGGGAGGGGGGGGGGGGGGAGGGGGGGGTTGGGGGGCACACGGGCAGGGGGAGCTCGGTGCTTCACTGAGAGCTCTCCACGTAGACCGGAGGCCCGCAGTGACCGCAAGCTAAGGGAATAAAAAAAATATGCGCGTTGATGAAGCGCGGCCTTACACACGGGTTTCAAAATGTGCTGCGAATTAGAGCTGAGTGATGCGAATTTCCGCAAATGTACATGCACTTGGAATTTTTGCAAATGGAACGTGGCTGCGCAGTTATTTTTATTGTTCTCACTGCAACCATGGCTCAGCAGTGGCAGGTCAGGTGAGTGCAAATCTGCGTCCGTTGCTAGTGAGCATATAAAAATAAATATAAATAAAAGGAAAGGAAATAAAAATGCAATCCATTGACATTCAGAGTACGTAAGTAGTTGTATGTGCCCGCTGTAATTTTGGACAACTTCTGCAAGGACAATTGCTCTCGCGCCTTACTCAATCATTAAAAATTACACAATACCATATGAGCAGCTATATGTACACTTATTTCAGTCCAACTACGTGAAGGTAATTGAGAGCACTTAAAAACTCATGATTTTATTTGAAAAAAAAATCTTACCCCTGATACCGAGCACGGCTCCAATAGAGGGCTTGTCAACAACAACTACCCAGCTAACAGACACAATCCTATTCTTTGCATCAAGATTAGACAAGCACAGACCGACAGAGCTAATAGAAAACTTTAGCATACCTGAGATATGCTAGCTGATATACTAGCTGAAAATATTTGTTAATATAGAATGACTTGGAGACCTGTACTCGTCCTCACTCCAGGATTACGAAAGGTTCTGCTATCTTGCTGGACCGCGCCGGATGCCTGCTGTGGACGCTCTGGCAGGAGTGCTCGCCCCATCTTCCCACGCACCTACCGGGAAGCGTGCGCAACAGGCATCCTTCCGTTAATTCCAGAGCACTTGTACGCTAGTCAGTGCACTCTATGCTAAAGCTCTAATTTTGTTGGATTACATAATACCACGGGATTCAGTTTGTACAATAACCTTTGCTGCAAGCTTAATAAATTACTTGAGATCTCTAGCAGATATACGTGCTAAAACTCTCGCAGAATACGTAGGAATATCAAGTCGTGTAAGAAATAAGTAAAATTTGTCCACAGGGTGGTGCTTGAAGCAATCGCTTCACGAGTAAAAGTATGTTGCGCTTAACCTTCCTTCCGAACAAGGAAATAAATGACCGTGGAGGTGCTCCCAGACAATCCGTTCATTTCGAAGATCCGTGTTCCTTCGAATTTTGGACACAGTGCCTTTGAGTAGAATAATTCTCAGTATTTTATCATTATTCAAAATTTTTAACATTCACACAAGTTGGCTAGCGGAAAACAATTGGGAGCGCAAGTTAGCAACGATACGTTGACTGTAGAAGGCCTCTTTTCGGATTGGCCGCTTTCTTTCTGAGCACGTAATAAATAGGTAGCAAGACGCCTTCACCCGTTCGTAGTGCAAGTCGCTCCCAGGAAAAATAGCTGGAAAGGGGTTTGAACTGAGTAAAGACATTACAAATTGTGTACTTCGAAACGGTCTGCGCTAAGCGGCAATCTGGGTGTGACGTTCGAAGGTTATTCGCTCTCTCTCAGTCCGACAAGAACTCTTTTTTCTGGGTTGTCTATTTTCTTTTTTTCTCCAGGCACGCAAAAAGAAAATAAAGAAAGTGACGATGGCGCACTGCATTCCTTTCATCATAAATGCAATGGCTCTGTCTCGCCGCCTCGTTGATCACGAAGTGAAGAAGTTGTCTTCGCGTCTATAAGCTGGGGCGCGGGGGAAGTCCATATCAACATCTAAACAACGCTTGCTTTCTCACTGCTGTGTAAAGCTGTCTCTCTTCCTGCGAAATTGCTGGTGTCACGCCTGAGAAGAAACAAGCGAAGGGATTCATTTTCAGTTCAGCAATGGATTAAGATGGAATTTCCTGTCGGTATGGGAACTGAAACAGATCTCGCTAGATGGCCAACATCGCACGCGGTCGACACGTGGAAAGGTGTGCAATACGTCAAGCAGCTACATAAACGAGCATCTGCCGGCATAAATAAACCACAGATGAAACATAGGCGCAAAAAGGCTTGACAGGATAGCCGACACAGAAGACTTATCAGTGGAGTGGAGGATAACGCATAAGGGATCGGTTATTAAATTTATGATTTTCTTTAGCACGTACGCCCAACAAGACGATATCTGGACCCCACCGTGCCCTATGTTAATGTCGGGGCTGCTTGCTCCATGTGCAGGAAGATACACGGCTTTTATATTAGAGTAAAATCGCTTATAAAGCCACGAGAACACGCCTTAGAGAAAAATTAAGAAATGCCTATGCAACTGCTGCCTGTTGCGATAGCGCTGAGTTTCTACGTTCTCGCTAGGAAGCCCTTTCTGCATTGCGCAAGAAACCTTAGACGGTCGTCCTTCAGAGATTGCGACGAAACTTGTCACATTAATGAATCATGATATGGGGGTAGCACGAACGGCGAGAGCACTTGGTGCCCTTAACCTTAGATACGCAGTCACAATTGATGCTGCAATATCATCTGGGCGTCGTCGTGTCGAAGAGGAAAAATGCTTCCAGATCAAAAACTAGAAGACAATTATCAATGGTGACGGCTGGGTAATCCCCTGTTGGCGCTCTAACGCATGCTGCAATGCAACCCAAGAGATTTTCGAGGCTCATTGGACCATCTCCGTATGCTTCAGAAGTAATGCTGACGGACACCTGGCCTCACCAGCAAGATATGCTTGATAGAGTAACCTTGCACTTCAGGGCCCAGCTACTCCCACGTGTGGGGTCTGCTCTTACGAAACGGGCTCGCATGCTATGCAGTTAAGTTTTAATAAGCAAGTACACCAGTTGCTTTCTACCGGGTATCCCTGCGCTGTCATCGTTTCTGTGACTGAAGCCCATTTTCGAAACACCAAGCAAACCATGTTTGGGAAAAACAGCGCACTGGGAAAGAACGCGGTTAAGCCAATAGTGCTACCGCGTGTTCATAAGCTTGCCCATCATGTGAACAAAGTGGCGAACTTAAATAGCGTTCAAGCGATGTCCCCCGCTCCGAAGAACATCGTTCGACTTTGCGCATGCTTTTCGTATGTTTAAAAAAGAAGAGGCTGTAAGAAGAGCCATGCTAAGCCAGTACGTAAAGTGCTGTACCAGGGTCGTTTACGAGATTCTGTCGACCTCTGAAAATGCCTACTTAAGCCAGACTAGTCGATGTGTTAATGACCAGGCCCAGTTTCTTGGACACTACAACGTGACCGCCAGTTCCGAAGGGCTGGCAACATGGACATCACGAGCAAAATCACAATAGCTGGGCCTGACATTAAAATCATTTGGAAGGTGATGTTTTGTTTAGTAAAGCTCATTTTAATGAAAAAAACTTGTGAACAACAAGAAAATTTCATGGAGGTTGCAAGACATCTCTCTTAGTATTGTGATGCGCAGCGATTCTACGGGCATTTTTTAACGATCTCCGCTGTAAGCAATGGCGATAAAGTTGTTTGCAGTACCTAGTAAAAAAATTACTGGAATGAAAGCGAGAGTTAGCTTTTGTAGATAGTTTTTCGTGAGGCAACCAATATTAGTTCTCAGGTTTCTTTTTGCGTACACATTTTATGTGCAATCAATAGCATATGTCTCAAATTCAATAACAAGTTTCGGTTTAAGGTATACAAGTGCTTTGTGAACTCTGCGGAAAAGGTTACGGGATACTGCCATACATCCCGTCAAAGACTGTTTTAGTTTTACGCAGGAGGGGGAGCGCACGAGAAGCATAATATACTGTGATGCCATCTAGTAACAATAAATCGAACTCCATCGTTTTGAAGAGCCTTTCTCTGTAGGTATTTACGGTAATGGTGAAACTGAGTTTTTTTTTTAAAAGGAAAAGACGAAAATAGCGAGATATGTAAAGTTACCACAGATCTGGACAACTCGATTATCCGGAGTTGTATGGCGACAAGACGCGACTTATATAGACAGGCTTAACAGCTTAAAAATCGCGAGGTTATTTGATGTACAGTGACCATTTGACCACTGTACCTTCAGATATGAGATACAATGAGTGGACAGAAAATGAATGCTACTATTTAAACGGGCTGCCGCGTCGAAGAACACAAAAAGTGACGTCTTATTTGATTTTAATCGAGAAGGCATGGTTTTAAAAAAGTCGAAATCAACTTTGCATAACTGCGTCCTTAAGCGATCCTGAATGCTTCCGACAGCGTACTGTGCATGTGTATTGAAGACCCACAGATCCAAGCTGTACTAGCCCAAGCAGGCTAATGCAGTGAGCTCGCGCATAATGAACTACAAGACGCATATTTGTTTTAAATCTAGCATTTTGATTCAGCCAAATATTGTTACCCGCTGGAAACGAAGTGACTATCTGTGCTCTTGAGGACGACAAAGCCGAGAGTGTGTGCGTCAGGGTCCTCAGAGCCTCAGGCCGTAGAGTAGCGTTCTGTGCTACGCAATTGTTTGTGAAGTCCTCTCCGTAAAAATATCATTAATAACCAACTTGTTTTCATAGTTCGCTAGGAACCTGCTCATTGTCCCTTTGTACTGAGAGGACAAATATTTACAGTGTGGGTTACAGGGTAGGCCAGGTTAAGCGACACGTTCGCATTTACGGTTCGACCATGCAGGCATTTGTTGGTACGCTCTGGTTGAGCCAGTTGCTGCAAAACAAATTTCAGGGCATTCAGGTCTGATTTCTGTGAGCCTCTGTGCACAAAAGTCTCCTTCGCCATCTTTCTTTCTAACGCTCACGAAGAGTGACGGTCTCTGGAACATATGCGCTCAAACCTTACACTACGCCAAGATTGATTCCATTCAGCTGTTTTGCCAAGAATGAGGGATGTGGCTTCACATACCCATTTTCTGAATGTGTCATATACATTTTTTCTTTAGTTTAGAGAAGAGTAAGCAAGGCAGGCTGTTCCCTTCGAGTGAACGGAATTGAAAAAAAAATACTACTTAAGTTTCATTTACTGACTAGAATATATGTGGAGCTTGGTTAATACTTTTTCCTACTGCACTTCTTAGTTTAATGTGAAATTGTTCCTAAACGTTATGCATGTGTCGCAGAATTCAAAAAGGTGGCCGTTTTGGCTAGTTTGTGTCACATAGGCGTGAATATACAGCGTTGTATACTCATCGATACATCGTAGAATATCCTTAGTAAACATATAATCTTTCGAACGTGCCGTAGAGACGGACAAAAATTGTAGGGGCACCTAAGTTCCGCCTTAAAGGTATGATGCGCTTGAGTAGTGGATTAAATCTCGTATATACAGAACTGGTCATTGTGCACTTCGCACCCACAGATCTCTACGAGCCACCATACCACCCTTAGCGCAGTGCTGCAGCAGTTAAGCGATGTGCCACTGATGTGCGATGGCAGGTGCTCACACTAGTGGGCCTTCTGCTATCTAGGTTGCTCTTTGCGAGCTACCAATCATAACTTTAACTGCCACCTGCCACGGTGGGCAGTTTGCTTACAATCCGGTAGGCCGGTTGTGATGACGCCGCAGGTTGTGATGACGCCGCAAGGTAACCTGACCAGTTGGTCCATCTGCCTTCTAGGTTTCTTCTATGGGGATTTTGCGTCAATTTTTCGGCTATGAAGACGCCAGAGTTTCTCTGACAGACACTCCTTAACGCTATCGCATTAAGATAGCAGCGGCGCTAAACAAGTTGCATACCAGATGTTGTGGAGCCCTACGCTGGCGGGAAGGCACAGACGCAAAAAAGACTTCCGCTTGCACTAGCGTGTACCTTGTCTATGCCATTTATAGCACTTCCCAAATTATAGCACATCAGGTGGACGAGCGCAATTTCTTTTCCGTGGGTAATTAACGAATAGAATGCACTACCAGATTCACTCGTCGTTTCTTCCTCCGTGAGTGCTTTTGCAGCCAGTTTAGAGATAGTTATCTTTTATAATTACCAAGAGTCTTTGGAATATTTTCGTTTATAAAGCGATATAACAAGTGTATTTTGTATATGTTCAACGCAGCTCAGCTCTTAATTTCATTTTCTACCATCGTGGGTCACTTTTCGCTTGAAATGTAGAAAATGTTTGTCTTTTGTGTTGCATTTTGTTTGTCCATTCCTGTAATCGCCTTTTGTTGGGCTTACAGTAGTAATAAGCGCAAAAACTTCAAAAGCACGTAGGTAACCCTTCAGCACTGTAGCCTTTCAGGAACCGCGCATATATGGATGATGCTACCGTAGTCGACATTTGTACATCACTTTTCGCCTTTGGCTTCATTTGTTGACTACTCGTAAGACGCTGAGCACTGAAAATACCTCAATCCCGTGGCTGATACTGTGTAGCAGCATTATCAGCACAGAGTAGCGCAGCAGCGGGAATTGAATACGGACGAGCAGGCGGATTTGCTTGCCCGTGTTTACTTTCAATCCACAGCAATGGATGCCAGGCGCAGGAGGCACGTGCGCCGCGATGTTGGCCCAGCCTCCGTCAGAAGCGATGTGGCGGTCCGCTGGGGGTGCTCCTTGGCCGCACTCGGCGCTGCATACATCAGCGACGGAGGCGATGGAGCGACCCGATGCATGCAGAGCAGCGGATGATTAACGGTCAGCCCTCCTCATGCGGCCATTACGAGGAGACGCTGCATGGCCCTGCCGCTACCCCTATGCCTCCGCAGTGTAATGTCTTACTGAGCCAGAGTGTCCCCGGAGATTTCGCCGGTCCATTATTAAAATGAATCCCCCCTGTAATTGCCGTTCTTGCGGCCGAAGGGTACGCTCAACTGAGGCACGTAGTGCGCGCCTACGGCCACGGCCACTGCGGCAGGGATCGTAGCCCA